>NC_134101.1:7069308-7369308 GCF_000715075.1 Nicotiana tabacum | reverse complement strand
ATATAGCATATGCAAATATAGAAATCGGGCGGAATTCCAGTTTTATGTCACTAAAACGTCAAAAAATGAGGAACGATCATGGAGAGGTGATGACTAATGATCCTTAGGTCATTTTTATGGGACGGTTAAATTTTAGGCGATTCGGGCCTCGGTACCGAACCCATGCAGATGGTGTGGGTTATAGCACAGGAAAATATGAGAATCGGGCGGATTTTCAATTTTATGGCCCTAAAATACCAAAAATAAGGAATGGTCATGGCGAGACGATGACTAATGTTCCTTAGGTCGCTTTTGATGGGCCAGCTAAATTTTAGGCGATTCGGGCCCGGGCGCTCGGACCCATGCAGATGGCATGGGCTATGGCACATGAAAATCTAGGTATCAGGCGGAACTCTAGTTTTATCGCCCTAGAACGCCAAAAAATGAGGAAGGTCTTGGCGAGTCGATTACTAATGTTCCTTAGGTCATTTTATACGGGCCGGTTAAATTTTAGGTAATTTGGGCCCGGGTATGGACCCATGTAGATGGTATGGGTTATAGCACATGAACATCTGGGAATCGGGTGAAATTCCAGTCTTATAGCCATAAATCACTAAAACAAAATGGGGAACGGTCCTGGCGAGTCGTTGACTAATGTTCCTTAGGTCGTTTTTGATAGGCCGGCTAAATTTTAGGCGATTCAGGTGCAGGCGTCCGACCCATGCAGATGGAGTGGGCTATATAGCACACAAAAATTTGGGAATCGTGCGGAATTTCAGTTTTATATTCCTAAAACGCAAAAACAATGAGTGACGGTCGTGGTGAGGTGATGACTAATATTCCTTAGGTCATTTTTTATAGGCAGACAAAAGTTTGGGTGATTCGGGCCCGCGCGTCGGGACCCATGCAGATGGTGTTGGCTATAGCAAATGAAAATATGGGAATCAGACGGAATTCAAATTTTATGGCCCTAAAATGCCAAAAAATGATAAACGGTCATGGCGAGGCGATAACTAATGTTCCTTAGGTAATATTTTATGGGCCAGCTAAATTTTAGGCGATTCGGTCAAAGGTGCCCAAACCCATGCTGATGGCGTGGGCTACAAGCACGCAAAATATATGGAAATCTGGTGGAATTCTATTTTTATGGCCCTAAAACGCCAAAAAATGAGGAATGGTTATGGCAAGGCGATGACTAATGTTCCTTAGATCATTTTATGGGCCGGCTCAATTTTAGGAAATTCGGGCCCGGACGCCCGAACCCATGGAGATGGCGTGGGCTATATCACAAGAAAATCTAAAAATCGGGCGGAATTCAAGTTTTATGGTCCTAAAACGCCAACAAATGAGGAATGGTCATGGCGAGGTGATGACTGTTCCTTAGGTCGTTTTTGATGGGCCGACAAAATTTTAGACAATTCGGGCCCGGAAATCCGGAGCCATGCAGATGACGTGGGCTATATCACGCGAAAAAATCTAGGAATGAGACAGAATTCTAGTTTTATGGCCCTAAAACTCTCAAAAATGAGGAACGGCCATGGCGAGGCGATGACTAATGTTCCTTGGGTCGTTTTTTACGGGCTAGCTAAATCTTAGGCGATTTGGGCACGAAAATCTGATAATAGGGCTCAATTCTAGTTTTATGGCCGTAAAACGCCAAAAATGAGGGACGGTCATGGAAAGGCGATGACTAATGTTCCTTAGGTCATTTTTGATGGGCTGGCTAAATTTTAGGCGACCCGGACCTGGGTACCCGGACCCATGCAGATGGCCTCGGTTATAACAAACAAAATTTTTGAATCGGACGTAATTCTGATTTTATAGCCCTAAAACGCCAAAAAATAAGGAACGGTCACGGCGAGGTGATGACAAATGTTCCTTAGGTCATTTTTTATGGGACGGCTAAATTTTAGGCGATTCGGGCCTTGGGTCTTGGACCCATGCAGATGGCGTGGGCTATAGCACACGAAAATCTAGGAATCAGACGAAATTCTAGTTTTATGTCACTAAAATGCCAAAAAATGAGGAACGGTCATGGAGAGACAATGACTAATGTTCCTTAGGTTAAGTTTTATGAGGCGGCTAAATTTTAGGCGATTCGGGCCTAGGTGTCAGACCCATGGAGATGGTGTGGGCTATAGCACACGAAAATATAAGAATCAGGCGAATTTCCAATTTTATGGCCCTAAAATGCCAAAAATAAGGAACAGTCATGGTGAGATGATGACTAATGTTTCTAAGGTCGCTTTTGATAGGTGGGCTAAATTTTAGGCGATTCGGACTTGGGCGCTCGGACCCATACAGATGGCATGGGCTATAGCACACGAAAATCTGGATATCGGGCGGAACTCTAATTTTATTGCCCTAAAACGTCAAAAAATGAGAAACGATCTTGGCGAGTAGATGACTAATGTTCCTTAGGTCGTTTTATATGGGCAGGTTAAGTTTTAGGCGATTCGGGCCCGAGCATATGGACACATGCAGATGGTGTGGGTTATAGCACATGAACATTTGGGAATCGGCGAAATTTCAATCTTATAGCCCTAAATCGTTAAGAAATGAGGAACGGTCTTGGCGAGGCGTTGACTAATGTTTCTTAGGTCGTTTTGATAGGCCGGCTAAATTTTAGGCAACTCGGGTCCAAACGCCCGACCCATGCAGATGGAGTGGGATATATAGCACACGAAAATCTTGAAATCGGGCGGAATTTTAGTTTTATAGTCCTAAAACACAAAAAAAAAAAATGAGGAACAGTCGTGGCGAGGCGATAGCTAATATTCCTTAGGTCGTTTTTTAGGACAGGCAAAAGTTTGGGCAATTCGGGCTCGAGCGCTCGGACCCATGCAGATAGCGTGGGCAATAGCACACGAAAATATGAGAATCGGGCAGAATTCAAATTTTATGGCCCTAAAATGCCAAAAAATGAGGAACGGTCATGGCGAGGCGATGACTAATGTTCCTTAGGTCATTTTTGATGGGTCGGCTAAATTTTAGGCGATTCGGGCCCAAGCGCCAGGACCCATGCAGATGACGTGGGCTATAAGCACACGAAAATATGAAAATCCGGCGCAATTCCAGTTTAAGGCCTTAAAAGGCCAAAATACGAGAAACGGTCATTGCGAGGCGATGATTAATGTTCCTTAGGTCATCTTTTATGGGTCGGATAAATTTTAGGCGATTCGGGCCCTGACTCCCGGCCCCATGTAGATGATATAGGTTATAGCACACGAAAATCTAAAAATCGGGCGGAATTTAAGTTTTATGGCCCTAAAACACCAAAAAATGAGAAACGGTCATGGCGAGACGATGACTAATGTTCCTTAGGTCGTTTTTTATCGGCCGGCTAAATTTTAGGCGATCCGGGCCTGTGAGCCCGGACCCAAGCAGATGGACTGGGTATAACACACGAAAATTTTGAAATCGGACGCAATTCGGTTTTATAACACTAAACCGCCAAAAACGAGGAACGATCATGACGAGGCGATGACTAATATTCCTTAGGTCGTTTTTTATGGGCCCGCTAAATTTTAGCCGGTTCGGGCCCCGACTTCCGGACCCATGTAGATGGCGTGGTTATAGCACACGAAAATCTAAGAATCGGGCGAAATTCAAGTTTTATGGTCCTAAAACGCCAAAAAATGAGGAACGGTCATGGCGAGGCGATGATTATATTCCTTAGGTCGTTTTTTATGGGCCGACTAAATTTTAGGCGATCTGGGCCTGTGAGCCCGAACCCATGTAGATGACCTGGGTTATAGCACGCGAAAATTTTAAAATCGGACGTAATTCCGATTTTATAGCCCTAAAACGCCAAAAAACGAGGAACGGTCATGACGAGGCGATGACTAATGTTCCTTAGGTTATTTTTTATGGGCCCGCTAAATTTTAGGTGATTCGAGCCCGGGGTCTCAGACCCATGCACATGGCGTGGGCTATATAGCACACGAAAATCTAGGAATCAAACGAAATTCTAGTTTTATGACCCTAAAACGCCAAAAAATGAGAAAAGGTCATGGTGAGGCGATGACTAATATTCCTTAGGTCATTTTTTATGGGCTGGCTAAATTTAAGGCGATTCGGGCACGAAAATCTGAGAATTAGGCGGAATTCTAGTTTTATGGCCCTAAAATGCCAAAAAACGAGAAACGGTTATGGAGAGGCGATGCCTAATGTTCCTTAGGTCATTTTTGATGGGCCGGATAAATTTTAGGCGATTCGGGCCCGATATCTCGAACTCATGCAGATGGTGTGGGTTATAGCATACGAAAATATAGAAATCGGGCAGAATTCCAATTTTATGTCACTAAAATGCCATACATCGAGGAACGGTCGTGGCGAGGCGATGATTAATGTTCCTTAGGTCATTTTCTATGAGGCGACTAAATTTTTGGCGATTCGGGCCTAACTGCCCGGACCCATGCAAATAGCGTGGGCTATAGCACACGAAAATATAGAAATTGGGCGAAATTCCAATTTTATGGCCATAAAATGCCAGAACGAGGAACGGTCATAGCGAGACGATGACTAATGTTCCATAGATCATTTTTTATGGGCTAGCTAAATATTAGGCAATTCGGGCGCGGGCACTTTGATCCATGCAAATGGCATGGGCTATATCACACGAAAAATGAAAATCGAACGGAATTCCAGTTTTATGGCTATAAAACTCCAAAAAATGAGGAACGGTCATGACAGGGGGATGACTAATGTTCATTTGGTCATTTTTTATGGGGTGACTAAAGTTTAGGCGATTCGGGCCTAGGTTCCCAGACCCATGCAGATGGCGTGGGTTATAGCACACGAAAATTTTGAAATCGGGCGGTATTCCAGTTTTATGGTCCTAAAACGCCAAAAATGAGAAACATGTTCCTTAGGTCGCTTTTGATGGGCCGACTAAATTTTAGGCGATTCGGGCCCGAGCGCCCGGTCCCATGTAGATGGCGGGGCTATAGCACAGGAAAATATGAGAATCAGGCGGAATTTTAGTTTTATGGCCTTAAAACGCCAAAAAATGAGGAACGGTAATGGTGAGGCAATTAGGGGTGGGCATAAAATCTGAAAAACCAAATTCCGAACCGGACCAAATTAATTTGATATTTCGGTATTGATTTATTCGGTATTTCGATATTCTTCAATATAGATTTTATGATTTTTCGATATTTTGGTATGGTACTCGGTCCAGCCCAACACCCACAAAGAGATGACACTGAAATTATGCATAGATCGTCTCTCCCATCATTGTCGTGAAGTTGTCATCTTCTGCAAGTAAAACATCTTTTCTTAGAAATTTTCAAGCTTCAATATTTTCCTGTTCCAAATATAATGTACCAACAATCTGCACAACACCCACTTTGAAAGTTCAGACTTATCTTTATTATATATTGTTATGTCTTGATTGAACTAAAATTTGTTGATTCCTTGTACACTTCATTCTTTCTAAAAAGATCTTCTTACTTGTTGGATTGATTTATTTCACTCCTTCACCGAATCACCAGTGGCCAATGACCTGCTTGTCACGCTAGATAGGGACGATGCGATGTCGAAACCGTACGAATCAAACAAAAAAATATCGAACCGTACCGAATTATTTTGGTACGGTATTTGGTATAGTATTTTAAAAGGTATGGGCGTAAGACGGAGCGTTTTACATATGCCCCATCGGGGCGTAAGCCCCATAGGTATTTAATTTTTAATATATTATAAAATAATATAATGACAGTTAATATTTATAAACATGTAAAATTGCATAAAAATTGAAAAAAATTATATATATGTGTGTGCTCCATCCCCACAAAAACTAATCAAAACAATCTATTATACGTTACTTACAAGCACAAGTAATTTGAGTCTAAAAGAATAAAGTTTTCTATATGGAGAAACAAAAAGGATGATTAACCTGCAATTTGAACTTTGAATTTGCTGCTACGAAGAAAAATGTAGTTCTCTTTATATTTGTAAAAAAAATTAAATATTCGTTGCGTTTGGGAGATATTAGCAGACTAGCGAACAAAATAAAAAATTGGGAAAACCATGAATTAGGGCTTAAATCAATAAAAAAGGTCTTTACTTTTAAATTTAATACTTTTGAGTTCCTTTTTAAACCTTTGAGTAATTACCAAACTAATTTTTGAGAATTTGGGTATTATATGAAGGACTAATTCAACAAATTTTGTTTTAATTGGAAAAAGTCTCTGGGGCTTACTTCTTACTAAAAAAACGCGCCCCGAATGCCCGGACGTACATCCCAAATTGCGGGGCGTACGCCTCTTGAGACTTTCGCCCCACACCATCGCCCCGGGGCGTTTTTGGTACGCCTCGCCCCGGGGCTCTCCCCAAAAACGCCTTTTAAAACAGAGATTTGGTATACACAATTGATATACCATAATACCAAACCGTAATTTATAAATACCGTATCGAAGTACCGAATGCCCATCCCTAAAGACGATGACTAATGTTCCTTAGGTCGTTTTTTATGGGCGGGCTAAATTTTACGCAATTCGTCCCCGAACGCCGGACCAATGCAGATAGCGTAGGATATAGCACACGAAATATGAGAATCGGGTTTTAATCGTTACAAGTTTCGTGAAAGAAAGAGGATTTTTTTCTCCCAAAACTTTCACTTTTAGATCTTTGCCCAACTAACTTTCTGAACATTATTTTTTTTCTTGAAATGCTAAATCTATTTTATGGCCCTAAAATACCAGAAAATGAGGAACATTCATGGCGATGCGATGATTAATGTTCATTAGGTCATTTTTTATGGGCTGACTAAGTTTTAGGTTATTCGGTCCTGGCGCCCAGACCCATGCAGATGACGTGGGCTATAGCACACGAAAATATGAGAATCAGGCGAAATTTCAATTTTATGGTTCTAAAATGCCAAAAGTTGAGGAACGATTATGGCTACACGATAACTAATGTTTCTTAGGTCGTTTTTGATGGGCCGGCTAAATTTTAGGCGATTCTGTCCCGGCGCCCGGACCTTTGCAGATGGCATGAGCTATAGCACACAAAAATCTGCGAATCGAGTAAATTTCAGTTTTATGACCCTGAAATGCCAAATTACAACTAACGGGATTAAATCAAGTTGGTAAAAATAATTAAATTCTTGAAAAATCTGAAGAGCAGTTCAAAGGACCAAACGTGTTCAACCTCATTAATTTTAGCCAATTGAAACGTAACCTCATTATTAATTATTAATTAATTAATTAGAGAAAGCATAATAGTACGGGAGAGCGGAGACTCCAAGAACCAATCAATTACAGCCAAATCAGATGCCACGTGGCAGAAGCCCGTGATAATCATCCAAAAATAACCGAGCACATGTCACCCTGCTTCAAAATCTTCTTTTTGCTTCTTCAACTTCAACTCTTCTTTGCTAAGTAATTGAACTTCCAATTTCAACATCACCGTATTAGAGAGTAAACTTTCAAAAACCTAAAATTACAGAAGTTTTCACTTTTCAGTATAGTGAGCAGCTATGGGTGGAGATACTACAACCCTTGATTCCCCTCTCATCTATTCCACTGGTACATTATTCAAATTTCTTGCATTATTTTCCTATTTATGTTTCTAAAGTATAGTCCTTTTTAAATTCGGATAAATAATGAGGTATTGCAGTAGGTTGACTGTTAGTCTCAGCTAAAAAATAAAAGTAGTTCTTCTCATTGTTGATTAAATCGATTGATTAATTTACATCTTGCATAAAAAGTATATTTTAAAATGTAGACTCAATATTCTGACAACACTGAGAAAGATTGAATTTTTGCTACTTGCAGAAGAATCATCTCTTGATCGAAACTTCCCTGAAAATTCACTAGGCTCGCGTACTTTTCTCAGGTATTTACTATAACCTGGTTCCTGATTTTCTACAAAGATTGACTCTCTACAGTGTGTGTGACTGTGTGTGTGTAATACTAGTGGTTGGTTATTGGAATATGTGCAGTGGTGGTGATCATTTTGGCTCAGAAATGGAGAATGGAAAAGCTGGACTAGGTTTTATGGATTCTGAGGAATTCGTTCGAGCTTCTTCAATTTCCTTGGATGAGGTTAATCGAAAGCGGGAAAGGAATGTGTACATGGATGTTCTCAAGAGCTATGATGAACTGCACCTTCATAAAGACCGTTTGAAAGAAGCCAAAAGTAAAATCTTGAGGTACTGTAATTTATAGTCATTTGTTTGCTATTTTTGTTCTTTTATTCTCGGGGATAAGTAACTAGATATGATAATTTAACAATGCTCCTCGTATTTGTTCTACTTATTTATTTATGGGGTGCTGTTTGTTTCATGGCCTTGTTTGATTTCTCCTCCTCTATGTCAAGATGTTTGGATTAAATGTTACATTTTGTGTTTTGATACTGGATGATCTGCTAAGCGCCAGAAAGGAGGAATTTGGGTTTTGAACTAGGAAAAATTATCCAGGACCTTTGTCCCAAGTTTTAACTGAATCCTTTTTCCAGTGGTGAGGTGGAGAGTATTTGGTCTCACCCTTTATGAAACCTTGTGTTACTTATTGCCACATACTTGACACCATCCTCCTTAAAAACGTTGGTCCCGATAATCCATGCTCCGTGCTAAAAGAAATTTTCCGTTAAGGTGGTACCAGTAAGTAGCGTGCTCCATGTCCTATCTAAGTTCAGCATTTGTCAAAAGATTCCATTTAACCCTAATATTTACTGACCTTTGTTTGACTAGCATCACTATCTATTGGTTAAGCAAGTCCTTTATTCTCACCGTGAGTTCAGTGTTTGTGCATTGTAATAAGTATGCTCTACAAGCATCATAATACAATATGCATATCGAACCAGAATTAAATTCTGAAACATAGTCTTGAGAGATCCTCTTCCTCTGTGGGATTCCACAGGTAGTGTGACTTTATGGTTAGGAACGGAATTTCGCAATGCTAGAGCCCTTCTAGATAATGACTTCGATTTCATATAAAATGCTGAGTATATTTCAATTTGACATATAACCTATTTCCCACAATTTTCCCAGCATTTTCTGGTCCCTTGTTCACATGACAAGTTTATGCATCTAAGACACACTTGAGGTCCTTACTTAGAGACATTTACCTTACGTCCACAGAAGGACGACCACTTTTGAGATATTTCACTTTTCCTCTTCTTCAGCATAGATCTTAGTCTTAGCACTAGCATTCCTCTCTGTACAATGCTCACTCTTTACTCTTTTCAGATGTTTAGGTTGTTTTCTTGCGTGCTCTATTTGGTAGTTGTAATTCCCCTTCTTTAATCAGTGCTCTCATTCCGCTGCTTTAAGGCATTTATCTCAACTCTGCGAAGATATTCACACAAATAAAATGAGAGAAATGTGTAGCAGGGTAAGAGTTGGAAATCACGTGGTGTCTAGTGAAGGTGTGATATTAATTCCATCTCGTTGTTGCTTGAAGTGACCCTACTTCTAAGGTATTAGCATTAATCTGGTTTTAATTTGAGTTGGAAGTGTAGTTGTTTACATTGTTGTTGTATTTACTGAGTACCTTTTTATTCAAGTTTACTACTCTGATGTCTCCTCGTCATACAATTTCATGATGTGTGTGCCTTCCTTGTCTTCTCTGTCCCTGTGCTTCTATTTTTTTCTTGCAACAATGTTGAGTGGGAAAATGAGTATCAAGTTCATCGTAAGTGTAAAAGCTATTTGCTATGGTATAGGAGTAACATAATGAACATATTGTTTACATTAGCTAAAATGTTATCGAGGTGCTCAACACACACTGATGCTGTCTTTAACCATGTCACTGGAAAAGCTAATTCAAGTCTAGTTTATGTGAGTAGATACAGTTCAGCTTGTTTTGCAACTACTGTTCATTCACTTGACGGCCTAGAGCCAGCTGCATTTAGATTAGTGCCCTGTGATGAAATGCGTTACCATTTCTTTCACATTAGCTAGTTGTATTTTTGCATAACCTTATCTTATTTTCATTCTGGCAGTTATTCAGTTTCTAACTGTACATGGTAGAATCTATTGTAGCATATTCTTTGTCTTGTTTACTTGTAACTACTATGCATCTGTTGAGACACATTATAAATGAACCACTGCAGATACACCCCTGGATCATGGATTGAGGAGGTGGGTGGCATGAAAAAGAGCGATTATAATATACCAAAAAAGACGACACTCTTGTTGATTGGTCCAAAAGCTTCTGGAAAAAGCAGTCTTGTTAACAAGATCTCGATGGTGCTTGAGGATGATCCCTTTACACCAGAAAGGGCCCCAGTATCGTGTATGTTCTCTCTCCTTTTCACATGAAATAAGTGAAATTTGATAAAAGTTAACCACAAAGAATATGTTTGTCATGCGTGCTCTATTTGTCGTAGATACTAATGTGATTAGATAGTTTATTTCTTTAAATACTAGTTGTCAGATAATTAATGCAGGCATAACAGCATCGTTGTTCTTGAACCTATGGATTACCAGATTCTTCTGTTGGAGATGGGACATATTTTCTCCAAGAGTACACGATACCAAGAGGTTCAAGTTCTTTTTGTTTGTATGACACACGTAGTTTATCAGATGACTTGACTGAAAATAAGAAAATGGTGAAGCAATGGATGACAAAGGGTGTTCGTCATGGGGAGCTAATAAAGAGGTCTATATCATTGTTTTTTCCTTGAATTTCCTTCAACAAAACCTTACTTTGTGTACCTGGACTTTCTTAAATGCTCCCTTTGGCAGGGATTCTGATGATGTACATCTGAAATCCAAAATGAAGTCTAAAGCTCGCCGAAATAGTTTGTATGTCATTGAGGCCAAGATGGTTAATTTTGTCATATTAGTTGTCAATGCGGTCTCAATTCTGGAATTGATGGACGGTGATGATGAAACCAAGAGACAAAAAACTCAAGCTGTTGCTACAACTTTCAACGACCCTCTTTTGTCATTCGAAGGTATTAATTTACTTTCTTTTAACTTAATATATCACTTCAATCAGTCTTTTAGCTTGGTAAGATCAGTGTAGTTGATTAAAAAAATTTAGGCATTTTGTGAGTACTAAAAAAATTTATAGGTAGAAACAAAATTTTAGTTGTTCTCCTAGATAACGATTAATGTTGATTGAAGCTTCCTTGATGAACGTGCGGAGTTCATCTTGGATTTCCAAAAAAAACATTGGAAGTAACAAGAAAAAAGGAGAGGAAATCCTTATTCCATTCAAAAACAAGCGTCAGATTGATGCTAAGTTTGTCAATATTTCAGTATTTAATCATCCCATTTTCTCTTTCTCATTGTTGGAGCATATTATGGTTCTTTCAGTTTGCTCACTCTCGCTATCTCAGATGACAAGCCTGTTGTTGTGCTCACACATGGTGATTTACTTTCCCTTTCTGATCGTACACGAATCCGCATGCATTTGGGACAGCTGCTCGGTATTCATCCAAAGAAACAAATTTTTGACATCCCAGGTGGCATCAAGATAAGTTAGCCTGCTGTAACATGAATTTCTTTAGTTGAACTCTAATCTTTTTCCTCCCTTTTTCTTTTCTCTTTTTGGTCTTGTGTTTTCAGAAAGCGATGATTCAGGAACTAAGTTGACTATACTTAACATGCTTCGTTATTGCCTCGAGCACGCTGATAAAAAACTACCTTTCAAAAATGACCTACCTTTCAAAGGCCCATTTAGCTGCGAGGTGACTTTATTGGTAGATGAACTTAACTTATATGGTTGATTCTTATTTTAGTTAGTTTCACTTTCTTTGTTAGGGACTTCACAAATTTCATCTCTGTAAAGACCGATTTAAACTTGTATGGTGTACATGCCATCATCTCCATGGTTGCACCATGAGTTGATGGATGTTTTCATTCAACACTTAGACCTTCTAGCTATAGTCTTCCGGGAACAATCATTTTAGTTAAATAGTGCAGTAATGCATATTTTTATGCAGTCCTTGATGTTGGTCACTCCCCCCTTTTATGCTTCGTCTCTTGACTAGGTCTAGGGTGTCACATGTTCAGGTAGGGTCAAATTTACGCGGGTTAAAATGGGTTTGAGTAAATAGAGTCATGTTCCAGCCATTCGAATTTCACTTTTCCGTTTGTTTTATTTTTCTGCCTGTATGCAGTAGAGTTGTTAAAAGTTATTCACTGTGCAATAAAATAAAAATGCCATATGCAAGAGCAATTAGTACTAGTTTTTTTTTTTTTTCTTTTCATTTCTACTTTTTGACAAAATTTTGTAACCGCTGATATTAATGTAGCCCAAGCTGTTGGAATATTGATTGGGGCTACTCCTGTTTGCCACTTGCATGAATGTCTCCCGCCTAGCCTTTTGAATTTTGGTGGCTTACATTTCATGGATCAAAATTGACAACCTACTAAGATCCAGTTATTGCATTGCTATTTCTAGTTCATAGGGCTGCATTTGCGTGCACTGTTCATTTTAGGTATAACATTCAGCTGTATTATGACATGGATAGAAAAAAGTACAATGCACGTGTTCATAGTTTTATAGATGAAATTTGATTTGTGCTTGTTGTAAATTGTACCATACTCTGCATCTACATGTGCTCTTCAATTTAAATTACTACCTATCGTGCAATTGTAAAACATGTTACATTTTCTTTTGTAGGATGTCTTGGCGATTCTTGTATTATTTATACTGGCATGTGCGTTTCTAGTGCAATACCTGTAATTAAGGCTGCTTATCAGGCGGATCAAAGGTATAGTCATGCTTAACGGTTCGGCTTATCGGTTTTCGGTTTTTAAATGTACTAATTCATTAGCCCACCAATAAGATATCGGGCGGTTTGTTATTGGATTAGCAATTATCGAGCGGTTATTGGGTGGTTTATTGGCTAAATTTAAGAGAAGGCAATAAAAAATTAAGGAGAGCTATTGTGTCCTTAAATCAGCATCATTCCAGATTGTAGATACTAATAATGGGCCGTGAAGAGGAAAGCTATTGTACATTGCCCCGACTATCTGCTGCAACTGGCTCTTGATTGCATTTCATCCCTGGAGACAATATTGGTTTCCAAAAAAAAGGGGGAAGCAAAAAAGGCAAGAAGTTTGGGAATTGAAGACTAATCAAGAAACCATGAAAGTAACCGACCGTAGCTCACTAAAGTGCATCCACGATTACATTGAATTTCAACGAGCAGTGATATGGCTGCTAGTTATTTCCTATAATTAATAATAGATACTTTATATACATAGGGGGGTAGAAATATAAATATAATACTTTTTAACGGGTTAACGGTTTATCCAATAAGGAAATTGAGTAATTTATTCCCGAATTGGTAAACCGTTAAACTATAAACTTTCAATCCGTTCACCAATCTTTAATCTAATAACCCCGACACCAATAAGCCAATAGACCAATTTTGCGATTGGATTATCGGTTACGGTTCGGTTTTGAACCGTCCGTAATCAATATGTTTAATTTCATGACAAGGTTGAGTCTTTTCCCAATCTTCGCCGTGAGGTAACTCACATGTAAATCATAGATTGAAATGCAATTTCAGTTGATTCTGTTCCCAATCTACAGGTATCACAATCGCATGTAAGCATCGATTGGAATGCGACTACCAATCTTCAGCATGAGGAATTGCAACCACATGAAAGTGGGGTTGATTCTGTTCGCCATATTCACTCTGAATCTCCCCAATCAGATGTATACATAGATTGGGGTGCAATCCGACACTTCTGATTTGACTAAGTTTACTGATGAGCTTGGATGTATGGAAATGGATGCATTTATCTATAGCTGTTACGTTTCGAGAATGCATAACTTTTTAAATGTATAAACAGGGTAAGTTGTTTTGCTCTCCTTGTATATAGGAACTTTTAGCAGCAATTCTCTTACTTGGAGGAATGACAATCTTTAGGAAATCTTCGTAAAGTTGATCATTACGTGTGTTAAGTAACTGTGCTGTTTTATTATTGTTGCATATGTGACCATTCAGCGTAAATAGTCTCACCAAGAGAAGCGACATTCGTTTTGGCATTACGTGTGTGTGTTTGGCTTATAATTTGTTGGGTCAGCAAATAGAAGGGTTAGGCAAAAGCTCGTTAGCATTTTAACATTCACAAGGAGAGCAGGGAGAGAGACAGGCTGTGGCGTTATAGGATTTTTCTTTTTGGGTTTCCCAAGTGCTCAATACCCGTTTTGGGGCTCAGCCCATTCGGACTCGTGCTGGAAAGTCCTAATTTTAGGAGCAAAGCACTCACAAACCTTTGGGCAAGGAAAAACATTATAAAATCTTTGGACGAAAAAGGATTTTGAAAAGAGAAACCTTTTTAGAGAAAAAGATTGTTAAGATCAAAAAAATCTCGTCCGTCACAAGCCGCTCATAACATTTGCTTTTGTGTAGAAACTTTTCTCCAGAATATGGTCGCGTAATATGACACCATCTGGGTTCGGTCTAACCATGCGGCTGTTGCTTAAACTCTTTATTTGTATTGAAAAAAATTATTAAATATGTAAAAATATTTAATTGTGAATCCAGTAACTAAAACGAGCTAGGATTTGATGACAAGATCAGAATCCATAACCTTAAAATCCTTGTTCCGCCTCTGCTCATACAGTTAAAAATGCACCATCTTCTGATTTGGCATACTAAGTTGCAATGATAGTTCGGGAAGCAGATACCTCTAGTATTAGACATTTTAAAGAAAGTATTAGCTCAGTAGACAAGGAAAAACTCTGATACACATCATACTGAAATGCCTTATCAAAAACATCATACTGAATGAATTCAAACAGGACTTCAGTAACATTAATGTTGCAGAAAACATAGGAAAACATCATGTATAAGCTATATGGCACAATGTGCCAAGTATAACACTTCAATCAAGGGCAACTGCATTAGAAAAAAGAATCAAGGGCAACTTTGGAAGTTGCTGGTATTCACCCTCGCTCATGCTACAGAATATATGGATGGAAAACATGGATAAAAATTCATCACCTCATTTATCACTACGGTATAGAAGTCAAAAACAGGACCTTGCATTCCGAGCAAAGGACCTATGTTCGCGAATTCAGTGCAAGTTTACTTGATGCAACCTATATGTTTCCCTTCAGTCACGACATCATTTTCCTGCAGAACAAGAATCTGGGAGGCTCTGCAAAAACTTTGCTCTTGCAGCAGGATCAGTGGAAAATCGACCCAACACAGCAAATGTGGCCGTGTTGCTTCCAAACTTCTCAATTCCTCTAGATATCATACAGGTGTGATTTGCTTCCACGACTACTATTATGTCTTCACCTAAGAGCGACGAAACAGTCTCAGCTATCTGCCTGGTAAGTCTTTCCTGTACTTGGAGTTTAAAGCCATAAAAGTGTACTACTGATTGCAATAGCGCTCTTCCAACTGGATTCAGTCCGTCCAAAGAGTAATAACCAATGTGCACAACACCTTGGAAAGGAAGTAGATGATGTTCGCACTGAGACCAGAACGATAAATTGAGCTCAGAGCAGATACCATCTTTGAAACTACCAACCTGACCAGAATGACTTCGAGTATCTATTCTATTTCGAACAAAGCCACTCAGTTTCATCTCCAGATTAGAATTACTAAAGTTCATGAACCACTTGACGAACCGAGATGGTGTTCCTACAAGCTCTTCCCTCGACGTGTCCTCACCCAGAGACTTAAGTATCGAAAGCACTGCATTTGTCATAGCTGAATTTGCTTGTCCCAACCTGCCAAAAGATTGAGACGGGCACCATGATTGGTCGGAGAGCATTGGGTGGGCACTTTCTATGCTTATACCTCTGAATTTCAGAAGACTTAAAAAATCAGTCCAAACATCAGCTTTTTCATCCTCAAAAACACCAGAACCTGAGGTGACTAATATCTTTACCCATCCTTGGGGAGTCGAGTTGAGAAAGGCTGTTTCGAAATTTGGGAAATGAATATGTGAACACTGTAGAACCACAGCAACACCTGTTGGCTTAATTCCATGCTGCAAAGCAGCGCAAATTTCATCGGCAAGACGCTGTGGACTTTGGAGCCGTTTGGCAAAAATATCAGCCACCCGAGAGAGCTTGCTTAGTCCTACAACCCTTTGTCCGGATGGAACATAACCTACATGACACTTGACCTGGAACGGGAGCAAGCAAGACTCACAGTATGAGAAGAGATCAAGATCTCGAACAATCACAAGCCCACCAACTCCTCCAGCCTGACCGCTTCCACCTTCCAATCCAGCTTCAGGGAATAAAGCGCCATGAACAATATCATTCACTTTTTGTTTGTAACCTTCATTCAACATAAAAGATGAAAGACTAGAGTCAAACAGTAGATCAAAACATCAATCCACCAACCCAGGTAAAATTGAAAATATCAGCAAGTTCGTGCTATTAGAAGATGTAAATTTCCTACGAATACAGAATGTTGAGATCCACAGTAAACTAGCATAAAATAGAAAGCCACTAAGACCGCTTTGTTAAAATGTTAACAAGTTCTTGGTGTCAAGAATTTTTCAACAAAGAGAGCTCTTCAAGTCCTCAGGAAGCAAACATGAGGCACAGTTTTGACTTATGAGACAATGATAAGTTGTTTCAACCTAAAACAGAAATCCAGCACTAACTAGCAATCAAGCATTTGAATGTAAAATGCAGAAAGGAATAATGGATAAGAAACACTGTTTCTTTGAGCAGACAAGATGAAATTCCTTACTGCGGTAGAAAAAAAGTTGTTTCTAGAGATGCTTCTCTTGACTGCAAAAAAAACACCTGATATCATACTTTAGCTTAAGCCCCCTTCCCACATTAAAATATTAACTTCCAATTCCTACAAGTCAGTAATGCAAGAGTTCCATGTGCAAGATGGAAAAGTTCTATCTTTCATGTTTACTTCCTCTCACATGTATCCCCAACCTCCACACTGGTGGAAGCACCAGAATGGCCAAAAATAACCTCAAGGCCGGAAAATTTGAGCCACTTTTTGGAACTTCAAAAAGTGCAGCGCTGAACCCATCTAGAAAATATAAAATAGAGAAAGCTCATGTCTGGCATTCAAAGACAACCTTTTTCCTGGAAGCTTCGCCGACTCATGCTTCACTAAATGCAAAGCCAACTAACAGTTGCGTAGGAAACTAGTGAATAAAGGGGACAGTGGAAAGCTGGAAAGTGATCGATCAGAAGTTATGGCAAACCATCCGAAGCTGCATTTATGGGGCCATCTGGAGGGACAAGAACTTGAGATGTTTTGAGGGATTGGAAACAACCATCCCTAACCTGAAATCTTTTTGAAGTTTGAAGCAGTCATTGCTTCAGTTCTCCGTATTCTAGTTACAAAACGAAAATAATTATCTGGTGTAATGAAGAAATGCATACCTGTAAGTACTTTCAAAACTTAATTTGTCTCTCTTTCCCCCAAGTGTCCATCTATATAACTTTTGATGAAGTATCTAATGGTATAAAAGATGTCGTTTAACTGAAATAGCTACTCCTAGAAAATGACAAAGCTCGTTTGTCTGGTAAAGCTAATTCCACCACCCTACCCCTTGTCCTTCCTTTCATACATACAGGGACAAAGGGTTCATGATTGCAGAATCTTCGCTTAAGAAAAAACAAACAAAAAAAAAAGATCAATTTAGTAAATTCAAGATACCCCATCACTATTGGTTGCCAAACTTAATAAACGTTCAGCTAAAAATTGTATCTTTGGGCATTTTCCTACAAGGGCCACACAGAAACAAACAGTATGAGTTAAAAATGTCCAACACTTGCTAAATGCAGCAGCAGCAACAACAACAAAAAAAAAATATAGTGTAATCCCACAAGTGGGGTCTGGGGAGAGCAGTGTGTAATTAGACCTTACCCTACCTTAAAGGTAGAGAGGCTAACACTTGCTAAATGCATTTATACTATTTCAGTAGTACTTGCTAATAGTAATTTATTATCGTTTGTCTTCAAAAAAAGACTTTGAAAATCCAAATCCAAACTAACAAGCTAGATGCACATACTCCACTTTCCCCAGATCTCATGAAGAGCAAAAATGAAGCAGATCCATAAAGAGTCAGGATTTGAACATTATGAGTTCAAGCTCGGGACCCGAGCCCATTTGATTTACTGGATTCAAATCTATTGTTTGTACTTAATTAGTGAATTTTTAACATATATAGTGAATTCGAGCCAAAGCTAATAAAAATCAAATCTTGAGCATATTAAAACGTTAAAAATCCAAAAGGGTGTAAAAAAAAAAATCACCTCTAGCTCCTTCACGAAGAGCCTTAGCAACACGAAAAGGAGTTTTTTTAATGCCTTCCCTATTAATATCTTCACCCAAACCTTGCAAAAGGACTTTTACAGCATCCTTAATAGCAACAGTTTCAGGCTGAACCTCAAACCCAAGCTCAAGATTTACTTCATTCTCTATTTCTGAATGATAGTGCCCTTCATCTAATGCGCCCATTGAACACAGAGATAAATAAAAATATAGCAGATCTTAATACACAATTAACCACCTGAATCACACGTGATGAAGAAAGGAATAAAAAGAGAAAAATGAAGAAAGGATTTTAGCCAAAGATTCCAAATTTGAGACACTCAAATGAGGAAAATTTGACCAAAAATTCAATAAAGAGATACGGATGAATGGGAAGTGTAGGGCTCTTATTTTGAGAATAGAAATAGAAGAGATGAATGAGGACGAGATGTGTGTGTTACTACAAAAACTTTCCAGCAATTTTAAAAATATATATATAAAATTTTGAAGGGAAAAAAAAAAACGTAAGGTTACAGTTGATATTGGAATGTGTGGAAGGCCACACCTATTTCTGTCATTATATCAAGATCTGGGTCGGTCAAGTGATCTGGTATATCCAAATATATTCGCCAACAGTAAAAGGGAAGAGAGGAATTCTCTTTTAAAAAGGGGAAGAAACCATAACAATTTTCGTTTAAAAAAGGGAATAAATAATAACAATATACTACTTTCTTTGTCCCACTGTATAGTTAGTATTTAAAGAGTCAGAATAAAAATTACCATGATTTTTATATGCTTTTAAAATATTTTAAAATGTTAATTATTATAATTTATAGTATCTTTTATGTAGTTTTTAAATATATAAATTTTATTTTAATTTTTTTTAAATTCTGTGTTTGAATTCAACCTAAAATTAAATTGTTTGATCTTCCCACTCTAAATCATACCATATAAAGTGGGACGGAGGGAAGTACCGTTGATGATGAGACTTGAACTCATGAAAACTACATACTTCTAAGTTAATTGCAACTAAAACTCTCAGCATATCTTATTTACTGTTATAAAATATAACTCAAAGTAACAATATGGAACAAGAAAAAACAAATTAAGAGATATATAGAGAAAGAGAGAAGAGATTTTTATTTTTTCTTCAATTGTGTGTATTTTTCTATCTATTACAAGACCTTTATATAAGCATGAAAAGTGAAGAAAATATGTAATTGAATATGTCATTAAACATAGAAAATATGTCATTAAGCATTTGAGATGAAGATCATGGAGGAAGAGTAGACATCCACCATAATTTGATATTTCTTATAACGCTCCCCCTTGGATGTCCATAGATAATGTGCCTCGTTAAAACCTTATTAGAAAAAAATCCTAGTGAAGGAAAAAGAGTACACATGTTTAGAAATACGCTTTTTGGTTGCCTCATTAAAAACCTTGCAAGGAAAACCCAGTGGAACAAAATCTTGTAAGGGAAAAAGAGCACTGCGTATTAACTCCCCCTCATGAGAGCATCAATTCACATCCTTGAGCCTTCGCATCTCAATCTTGTACACTAGTTTCTTGAAGGTTGACGTCGGTAGAGATTTGGTGAACAAATCAGCCATATTATCACTTAAACGGATATGATGCACATTGTTATCACCGTTCTTTTGAAGATCATGTGTGAAAAATAACTTTGGTGAAATGTGTTTTGTTCTATGTCCTTTTATGAATCCTCCCTTCAATTGAGCTATGCGCGTTGTATTGTCTTCATACAAAATTCTGGGTAGTTTGTCACACTTCAAACCACATTTGTCTCGAATAAGGTGTATTATAGACCTCAACCATACACATTCTTGACTTGCTTCATGAATAGCAATTATCTCAACATGATTAGATGAAGTAGTCACGATTGATTGCTTAGTCGATCGCCAAGATATTGCAGTGCCTCCACATGTAAATGCATAGCCTATTTGAGATCGAGCCTTGTATAGGTCAAATAAATACCCAGCATCGGCATAACCAACAAGATCGGGACTGCAATCATTGCCATAAAATAAGCCCATATCAGTAGTCCATTTTAGATATTGCAATATGTGTTTGATTCCATTCTAATATCTCCTTGTAGGAGCAGAGCTATATCTTGCTAAGACATTAACTGAAAAAGTTATGCCAGGCCTTGTAGTATTAGCAAGATACATTAGTGCACCAATTACACTAAGATATGGTACTTCGGGACCAAAAAACCCTTCATTCTTTTCTTGAGGTCGGAACGGGTCCTTATTCACATCAAGTAATCAAACAACCATCGGAGTACTTAATGGATGTGTTCCATCCATGTAAAACTGTTTTAATACCTTTTCTATGTAGGCAGATTGATGAACAAAAATCTCGTTTGCCAAATGTTCAATTTGCAAACCAAGACATAATTTTATCTTTCCGAGATCTTTCATCTCCAATTCCTTATTTAAATAATCAATTGCCTTTTGGAGTTCTCTAGGAGTTCCAATAAGGTTTATGTCATCAACATATACGGCAAGTACAACAAACTCCGATGTTGTTTTCTTTATAAAAATACATGGACAAATGACATCATTTATATAACCTTCATTTAATAAATATTCACTAAGGCGGTTATACCACATTCTTCCTGATTGCTTAGATCATACAAAAATCTTTGCAATTTGATTGAAAACATTTTCCTGGACTTTGAATTATGTGTGTCAGACATTTTAAATCCCTCGGAAATTTTCATGTATATCTCATTATCAAGTGAGGCTTAAAGGTAGGTTGTAACCACATTCATTAAATGCATGTCAAGCTTTTTATCGACATCAAGACTAATGAGATAGCGGAATGTTATAGCATCCATAACAGGAGAATACATCTCTTCATAATCGACACCAGGTCTTTGTAAAAATCCTTGTACAACAAGGCGTGCCTTATATCTTTGTACCTTATTTTTCTCATTCCTTTTACGTACAAAGATCATTTATAGCCAACATGTTTAACATCATTAGGTGTTTGGACTACATACCCAAAATCTTCACGTTCCGCAAGTGAATCCAACTCAGATTGGATTGCTTCTTGCCATTTTGGCCAATCACGTCTTTGTCGACATTCTCTAACAGATTGAGGTTCAAGATCCTCATTATCTTGCATAATGCTAGATGCAACATTATATGCAAAGACATAATCTACCACTATATTCAATCGATTCAAATTTATCTCAATATCGATTGGATTTATTATTAGTTTCTTATTTTCTTGAGTCGCAGGCTCATCGATATCCTCATGAATCTCAGGATTGGTTAAATCATGGGTTTCTTTATGAGACTCTTTCGTAGTATCATCTTGATCATTTATTTTACTTTTTCTAGGATTTCGATCCTTAGAACCCAATGGTCTGCCACGCTTTAGGCGTGCTTTTGACTCATTAGCTATGACACTAGAAGACTGTCCAACAGGGACATCAATATATATTGGAACATTCTCTGCAGTGATATGTGATTTCATTATCCTTTTCATATCCGTAAATGCATCTCGCATTTGATTTGCTATTTTCTGCAAATGGATTATTTTTTGTACCTCTTTTTTACAAATAGAGGCACGTGGATCAAGATGATACAATAATGGATTTTTTTCATGAAATTTTTCGTTTTATTTCACCAATTTCTCCCCCTAAATTTGGAAAAAATGCCTCATCGAATCGACAATCTGCAAATCAAGCAGTGAACAAATCTTCGGTTAATGTTTCGAGGTAGCGAATAATGGAGGGCGATTCAAACCCAACATATATTCCTAACCTTCTTTGGGGACCCATTTTGGTGCGATATGGCGGTGCTACAGGCACATATACAGCGCATCCAAAAATTCTTAGATGGGATATATTAGGTTCATGACCCAAAACTAATTGCAACGAGGAATATTTATGATAATTTATCGGTTTGAGACGAATTAGCATTGCTGCATACAAAATGGCATGATCCAAACTGAAGTGGGTAACTTGGTTTTCATGAGTAATGATCTTGCTATCAGTTGCAGACGTTTAATCAAAGACTCTGCAAGGCCATTTCGAGTGTGAACATGAGCTACAGAATGTTCCACTTTTATCTCAATTGATAAACAACGATCATTAAATGCTTGGGATGAAAACTCAGTGGAATTATCAAGCCTAATAGACTTAATTGGATCATTGGAAAATTGTGCCCCTAATCTGATTACTTGTGCCATTAATTTTGCAAATATCAGGTTACAAGATGACAATAGGCATACATGAGACCATCTAGAAGATGCATCTATTAAGACCATAAAATATCTAAACGACCTACTAAGTGGGTGAATAGGTCCGCAAATATCCCCTTGTATACGTTCCAAAAACGCAGGGGACTCAATCCAACCTTTGTTGGTGATGGTCTAATAATCAACTTGCCTTGATAACAAGAAGTGCAAGAAAATTTATTATTTAAAAAAATCTTTAAATTCTTTAATGGATGCCCATTTGAGTTTTCTATAATCCGTCTCATCATAATTGATCCAAGATGTCCCAATCGATCATGCCAAAGTATAAATGTATTGGAATTAGAAACCTTTTGGTTTACGATAGAATGTGCCTCAATTGCACTAATTCTTGTCCAATACGGGCCACAAGATAAAGATGTAAACTTCTCAATAACCCTTTTCTGGCCATAGACATTCTTGGTAACGATGAGATATTCGAGATTATTCTCATCTATTGTCTCAATATGAAATCCATTTCAACGGATATCTTTAAAACTCAACAAGTTCCTTTTGGACTTGGAGGAGAACATTGCATTCTCTATGATAAGTATTGTTCCCTTAGGAAGAGTTATATTAGCTCTTCCAGATCCTTCAATTAGATTACTACTACCAGATATTGTAGTAACATTTGCCTTACACATACTTAAATGAGAGAAATATTTCTTCTATTTGAATATTGTATGTGTTGTACATGAATCAATTAAGTAAATATTTTTACAATTGAACTTTGATCCAAGTTTGCTTTGAAAGATATCCATATTTTGCTTCCCATGGTTTGACATACAAAATAAGTATATGAATAAATATTAGTATTTTTAGTGAAAAAGGAAAAGAAATAAAGTTAAACCAATAATTCAATAGTGACCTTTTAATGCATTTTCTGGTTCTAATTATTATACAAATAATTACGCAGCAAAAATAATATAATTGTAAGTACATTACACATATGAATAATACAACTACAATAAATTTATTTGCATGTATAAGTTATTTGTATTTTTCTACACATTGTATGAAAAATAATTGATCCGTGTAAGAAAAGAATATACTTAGCTGCTTCTCTTTTCTTTATTCATAATATTTCATCTATGTACATGAAACAAATTGAGGATGAAGTAACAAAAGTTGTTCCAGGATGCTTGTAAACCTTTTCTTAAAGAGAATTAAAATAACGTAAAGGAAAATCAAAAGCGTTAAAAGATCACTTAGACTAGGACACTAATTACTTAGATATTACTCCGTGTTTGTGAAATTTATGAAATTTCAGAAATACATATATTTTTAAGAACTACATAAGAAGTGATATTAAGTGCAATAAAAATTACAAGATGTTTATTCATTAGATACTATGAATAGGAAAACATAAAAATCAAACTGCTCAATCCTCTTTAACCACAGATCTATCACCGATCGAGTGGTTTATTTTTTCATCAGAGTGCTAAAAAAAATCTGCCACATCCAAGTGGGTGATGTCAAATTCATTGTCATAGACAAAATTAGCTTCATGGCCTTTATTCTTTAGAGATGCTTGATAAAGCTCAACCAAATATTTTGGTATGCGACAAATATTTGCCCAATGCCCTTTTCCACCACAACGATAATATTCAGTTTCTGAACCATTTGCCTTTGGCCCTTTCCACTTTTGGTGGTTATTTTTCTTTGGGGGGTGATTAACAGCAGAAAAATTTCTTCCTTGGCCACGGCCACGACCACGAACAGGGCCACGACCTTTTCCACGCTTAGAATAATGGGAATACATCCCCATTCACTTCAGGAAATGGTGTAGACCCAGTGGGTCGATTTTTGTGATTTCTCATGAGCAAGTCATTATTTCGTTCAACCACAAGGAGAAGAGAAATCAACTCAGATTACTTCTTGAAACCTTTCTCTCGGTACTGTTGTTGCAAGATCATATTGGAGGCATGAAACGTTGTGAATGTTTTTTCAAGCGTATCATAGTCAGTGATAGTATCTCCACAGAGTTTCAATTTAGAAGTAATTCTGAACATCGCGAAATTATATTCAGAAACAGACTTAAAGTCTTGGAGCCTCAGATGAGCCCAATCATATCGTGCTTGTGGAAGAGTTACCAACTTTAAGTTGTCATATCTTTCCTTTAAGCCATTCCACAAAACAAGTGGATCTTTGACTGTGAGATATTCTATCTTCAACCCTTTATCAAGGTGATGGCGCAAGAAAATCAAGGCCTTAGCACAGTCTTGGGTAGATACTTTATTTTTGTCTTTAATGGCGTCTCCAAGACCCATTGCATCTAAATGGATTTCAGCATCCAACACTCATGTCATATAGTTCTTGCCTAAAATCTCAAGGGCAACGAACTTTCTTTTTATAATATCAGTCATAATTAAAAGAGGAGAAAATGTATACCTTAGTCTTCTAAAAGAGCTTCTTGAGACAGTAGAGTCTCGTGCTTATAACGTGTTATAAAATATAACTCAAAGTAACAATATGGAATAAGGAAAAATAAGTTAAGAGATATATATAGAAAGAGAGAAGAGATTCTTATTTCTTCTTCAATTATGTATATTTTCATATCTATTACAATGCCTTTATATAGGCATGAAAAGTGAAGAAAATATGTCATTGAATATGTCATTAAACATAAAAAATATGTCATTGAATATGTCATTAAGCATTTGAGATGAAGATCATGAAGGAAGAGTAGACATCCACTATAATTTGATATTTCTTATAACATTTACATAGTAATAGTTTCACAAGTTCACAATAATCTTTTAATAGTTTTCCATGAAATAACCCAGTAGTGGTTAACGAGTGGTATTACTCATTTGGACATCTCAAGTTCTAAATTTGGTTATAATATTTGATGGGCAGAATTATTCCATATTTCTACTGATAAGGAGGAATAGATATCTCGTAAATTAATTAAAAGACGTATAAATTGGCCCGAACACCTTAATTATCAAACAAAGGAAAATATGACTACATTTACTCCAAGCTAGTGTCCAGGATCACTTTGGTAAACTGTCCTAGAGGCAAATTCAGAATTTAAATTATATGAGTTCACTTTTAAATTTTTTTAGCATTGAGCTCATTAAATTTTTAAAGTTATGGGTTCAGACCTATCACTTATTATAATTTTAATGAATTTTTACGTATAAATTTATGATCCGCGGGGAAAGGTCAAACTCTATAGCCCTTGGTTGTTCGAGTTAGCTAAACAAATGCTTATCGAGATACGCGCGAGATATTTCAAACACAGCAAATACAAACTAAAATAACAAGCATGTGCTACTCCTGCTTCTATGTTTAGATCTTAATACATGGATTTTTTTACGAGCCCTAGTTGGTTGGTGGACACAAAAACAAGGATATATTCATGCGCCGTCAAACCGTAAATGGGCGGAGCTACAGTATTTTATCTGCGTGTTTAAACGAATAATAATTTTTGCTTAAATTTTATATTTGTATTAATAAATTCATAAAATATATATTAAATATTTTATTACGAACCTGATAACTAAAATAAATTATGAATTCAAATATAAATTTTTATTACGAACTATAAATTCAAATATAAGTTCAGAAATCATAAACTCAACCAATAAAACTTGTAAATTCGTTTTTATTTTATTGCGCGGTGGGTGGTGCATTTGTTACAGTTGAATTTGGTATTGGTAGGACCTCTTTGTTATATATAACAGAAGTTGGTGGGAATTGAGATGCCACTAGCAAGTGACCACTAACTAACTCATCATTTTGCCTTTTGCTTACACTTGGAAAATTTCAACCTAGTAAAACTAAAGGGTGTTTTGATTTGCTTTTTTAGCTTTTTTTAATGTATAATAAAGTCAAAAAAAAATATTTAAAATAAGTTAAAGATTGCTTTAAACAAGCCAAAAACAACAAGCTGGGCAACCCCAACTTATTATTTTTGATTTAAAAGCGCTGAAAAATTATTTTTAAGCCAATCCAAACGGGCTACTAATATGGCATCTCTCAAAGCATAAGTAGATAAATTAAACTCTTTCATGTAATATAATAAATAAGTTAAATTATATTACTCGAACCATAGATCAAATCCTTGTTATACATTTTGTAAGGATAAAAATCATCTTACACACTTAACCTTTTTTAGAGTTTGCTTAGTACACAACTATGCCTCAGTCAAAATTTATGGGAATTCGTCATGATTTACCAAATTCTGCACCGGCTGGGACATATCGCAACTTTCCCTTTTCCGGGTTTAGAATTAGCAATTTGAGCAAACTTACACATGTAGAGTTAAACTCTTTTATACAATAATTTTTATATATTTTTTATATTATTAAATCACCTAAAATACAATTATAGATTATCGTACATAATAAATGAAATTAGTAACCTAAAAATATAAATTATATGTTACAGCTGATTTAGATAACTTGGTAGTATAAGAATTCTTAACAAATCCATCAGAAAACAGAAATTGTCAACCTTCTGTAGGGTTTGGTGGACTATGAACATAATAATACCAAACATGTACCTTGAGCTCGTAAATAATAACATTAGTTTGGTTTTAGTTTCTAAATTTAATTCGATTTGGTTTCAAAACCAAATATGTTCAGCTTGTATGATAGAAACTTAGGGTCCACCATACTCTATAGAGAAACTCAGTTCCCACATAATACACACAATAAAAGATAAGTAAATGATACGGCAGAATTTTACGTGAAAAACTTCCAACTCATGGGATTAAAAACCACGACCTACCCTCGTATGATTTTAACTTCATCAACCGAACAACTTTTAGATTACAGCCTATTATAACCTAGGAATTAAACTCATAATCCCTCATTCACTTGTAATAATCTCTTTGTAATAACTCTATTACAATGCTAACAACTCGATTAACTCTAGCCAAGACCCAAACACAAGGTTTATGATTTTACAAATGGTTTCCTACACAATGCTTATAGCTAAGCTAAGTAGGAATTACACGTAAATCACTCTGACAAAGGTGCAACCCATCTAAGGATATATAATAATACAATGCTGGAAACTGGTCCTTCGTTATGTTATTTTTTGTTCGTGAAGTCTGGACGTCACTTGCAAGATGGCAACACACTTGAGAGAAAACTTAATTAATTCTTGGATGTGCAAGTGTATGTTTTCTTCATTGCTTCATGTTAATAATATCCAAGTGATGTCACTTGGATGATGCAAGCAAATATCTGGTACAAGGCATTCTTCATAAAGTGATTGTTGCACTGTTCACACTGTTGCGTGTGTGCAGAGGAACAGTTGCAGTGACTTTACAACTGTGAGAAGTTGACTGATACAGTCAGCAAGGGAACTAATGTTCATTTGTTCCCTCTGTCGTCTCTTTGACTCTAGCTGTTGGAACTTGTGCTCGATTTGAGATTTATTGTGCTTTGGAACCTTAAGGATGTATAACAGGTTCCCGATCTGATTCTTATCATAAAGTTTGTTAGATCATCAAAATATGAAAATGGACATTTAACTTATCATTGTATTTGTTTTAAGCTTCGTCAATGAGATTCAAATGGACCCTCTGAATATCTCTAACTTAACTTTTCTTTACTAGAGAGTTTATTCAAACATGATTACTAACTATTACAATAAGTTTAATTACCAATGAAATATCAGCCATAGTGGTTATAGTTTTATTTGTACTTTCTCTTTAATTATTATTACAGTCAATTGAATATCAAATTAAAGAGTAAGGGCAAAGTATGTGCTGTCCATGTTGTTTAAAGTTAATCTTGCTTATGTTGATATTATATTCCAGGATTTAACTTTATTAAGAATTGTTTCAGTCAAAGAAAGACAACTTCAATTTGCTGTAAGTAGAACTAGAAAAGGAGATTTTTCACCTACCCAACGCTTCACCAAACTCCAAAGAGTTTGGCAGAGATGGTATGATGCTAGCTGATTATGAAAGGGAAATGACTAAAATAACAAAAAGAGAAGGAAGAAAAAAAAAATCTACGAGAAATGACGCAAAAAAAAAATAAAAAAAATAAATAAAATTGCTTGGCGTAAGATAATTAACTAAGCATTTAGGGTTAATATGGAGTACTTTAATACACTGTGTACGGACCTGGTTCATGCTTGAGTTCCTTTGTCAATCATTAAAACAACGAAAATGGACAAAAATGTCCTTGAACTATTTGGAATAGCTCAAAAATGCCCTCCGTTTATTTTTGGTACCAAAAATATTCCTGCCGTCTACATTTTGGACCACAAATGCCCTTAAACCGTTAGTCTTGCCATTGAAGCTGACATGGCAGTCCAACTGGGTTAGATTTGCTTACATGGCCATCCACCCAAGCAATCCAGCATGGCAAAATTATTTTTTCGAAAATTTTTATTAAAATACAAATCAACACTTATTCCGAAAATAGTAAAAAAAATTCGGAAAAAATATTTATGTCGGATTTTTTTTATTATAATACAAAATCAACACTTATTCCGAAAAAAGTAAAAAATTTCCGAAAAAATTATTCTTGATTGTGGTTTATGATTTGATTAAAAAACTCCATTGTTCTCTTTTGTGAATTTATGATTAGTTTGATCTAAATTTTTAGATGCTTATCTGTTATAGGTTCACAAAAAGTACACCTCTACTGTAAGTATCAATTGGTTCATTCGAAATTCTTATAATTTTTCGGAAATTTTTTACTTTTTTCGGAATAAGTGTTGATTTTGTGTTTTAATAAAAAATTCCGAAATAAATAATTTTTCCGGAAATTTTTTACTTTTTTCGGAATAAGTGTTGATTTTGTATTTAAATAAAAATTTTCGGAAAATAATTTTGTCATACTGGATTGCTTAGGTGGATGACCATATAAGCAAATCTAACCCAGTTGGACTGCCATGTCAGCTTCAATGGCAAGACTAACGGTTTAAGGGGTATTTGTGGTCCAAAACATAGACAAGAGAGTTATTTTTTCTACCAAAAATAAACGAAGGATATTTTTGAACTATTTTAAATAGTTCAAGAACATTTTTGACCATTTTTCGCATTTCGAACTTTTAAAGGTGAAACTCCGCGACTGTATCTTGGACAAAATCCAAGAGATTGTCATAGAGTTTTACTTTTTTTAAGTTTGAAATTCATAACACTGTCGTGAATTTCAAAATTCAGTACGTTATTCTGGATTTTTCACTGTTATAAATTCATAACACGGTCATGATATTTTCGAAAAATGGTTACTTTTCAACGAACTTTCAAACACTACTTCTCAAAAATTAGCACGAAAAATGGGTAGCCCTTGCAATATTTTATTAAGACCAATGACGTAAAAAAAATATAGAAATGTGAATATTTTTGTGTAGTCTTTATCTTTTACCCTCGCTTTGCTGGTGGACAAAACGTCAAAGTTAAAAATTAAAAGTGTTGCCCATGAGGCAAGCGAGGGGCAACACTTATTGAAGTTCTGTTCATGAGCCAAGCGAGAACAAAAATTCAAGACCATACTATTCGTGTACTTCACCCGAATTGGGTAGTGCATTTCTCATGCGGGCCAAACCGTTGAAGAGTTGGTCTAGTCGAGAGTAAGACCGTAAAAATTGTATGGGGCGCCCTATTTGTTCGTCCCTTTTAACTTGTATCCGTTTTATTTTTCAATTTGCATTCGTACCCGCTTTTTTTTTTGTTTTGTTAAAAGCGTTTTAAAAAGACGATAATTAAAGACTATTGGCAGAACTGTAGACTACGGGACAAAATGTCAACATGTTTTGGTATGAAATTTTAGCAAATAAATTAAATAATCTCATTATGCATTAGCAAAAACTCATTAGAAAATTACATACTGCAAGACAAAAATTTATGCATGTTTAGTCTGAAAATTTAGTAAATGAACTAAAAAACTTCAGCTTGTTTAGACTGAAATTTCGGATAAAAATCGTGATAAAACTGTAGACTGCAAGATAGAACTTCAACATGTTTTGGTATGAAATTATAGCAAATGAACTAAATAACTTCAGCATGCATTAGTAAAAACTCATTAGAAAACTACATACTGCAAGACAAAAACTTAAGCATGTTTAGTCTGAATTTTTAGCAAATGAACTAAAAAACTTCAGTTTGTTTAGACTGAAGTTTCGGATAAAACTCATGACAAAACTGTAGACTGCAGGACAAAACTTCGACATGGTTTGGTATGAAATTTTAGCAAATGAACTAAATAACTTCAACATGTATTAGCAAAAACTCATTAGAAAATTATATACTGCGGGACAAAATCTTAAGTATATTTAGTCTGAAATTTTAGCAAATGAACTAAAAAACTTCAGCATGTTTAGATTGAAGTTTCTAGATAAAACTCATGACAAAATTATAGACTGCATGATAAATAACTTAAGCATGCACTAACATGAAATTTTAGCTTAAATGTGAAAATTTTCACGAATAAGGTTGTAGATCACACGATTAATGCGTGATGCAGGTTTTATATATTTTATCAGGAGCATAATTGTCATATTATTATGGAATTTTTGTCAGGTGGCTATCAAATCAATAATTTTTAAAAATAGGGGTACGACTGCAAATCTCCGGTAAGACCTCAGTATAGTTGGGCTTTGGTTGTGTAGCCCAGTCACTGCGCCCAATACCTTGACCCGAAATAAGGAAGAAGCATAGCGGAGTACAGCACCAAGCCATTAATGGAGAAAAATTCTTCAGTCGTCCCCAAGCCATGGAGTCATCATCCGCTTCATCATCATCATCATCACTTTCAGATATTACATAGTTGTCCATTACACAGCCACATGTTGCAGCGGAACAATCATATTCCAACATGCCCACTTTTCACTCCTTTTCCGCAAAACCCTCAACAGATTTCACCTGCTATTTTGCCGGACGATTTGAATCCGCAGATTTCTGAGCCTAATGGAAATTTTACTGACTCGAGGTTACTTTTCCCCTATGTCCTTTTGTTCTTCAATGATGAATTTAATGCTTCGTTGTTTCTCTGATTAAAATTGAGCTAATCTGAAGATTGATTTTTTTTTTTCACGGCAGGAAATTAAGTTGTCTGTGTTTCTGATGGTGCTACTGAAGTAGTAGTTGCTACACATTGTACTATATTGTGATTATCTTAGTAATGCTATTAGTATTATATATTGATAATAAGTTTACTAATTGGCAGGCGCGGAGCTAGAGTGTCGGCTTTGAATTCGAACATTGTTTTTGTCTTAAAAGTCCATTGAATATGTATAAACTATTAATTTAGAACCCAGCAACTTAAAATGATTAGACTCCCGAACCCATAAGCTTGAAGTCTTGGTTTCGCCTCTGCTAATTGGTAGTGTTTTTACCTCATTTAATCACGAGTTTATTTATACCACAAGTTTTAAACATGAGTACTACTGTATATGCAATGTTGTTTAGAGACTAAAAGTTGAGATGTTTCATGGCTACCTTTAGTAGGAAGAGTCTAAAAGTGTTGGATACATTTTTCTCCAAACATGGAATTGTTTTTGTGGAGATCTCAGATGAAAAAAGAAGAGATATGTAGGAGCATCAACTGGACAACTGCTCCCTCCAGCCATATACATCACACGTCTGCCTTCAAACTGTGCTTGCTGTCCTCCCCCTCTGGCTTCCCCTGTTCCTCTTCCATTGTCCTGAAGAGTCTTTCCACTTGTCCCTTTCCACTCCCATACTCAATTTCTTGGCTCAGGCCCTCATCCGCTCTATCACCCGCTAAATCATTCTTCTTTATGTATAAACTCTCCTGGAGTCCTACATCGTCCTACAGAATGCAGCCATCTCCAAGCGAACTTAATTTTCTCCTCCCCTTAATAGAACATCTTAAAGTCCATTCTAAGTTTCAAAAAAGTTCTATCAACTTCAGAATTGCACATGCTCAGGGTGGCTGCATTTGGTAATCTTGAGTTGATTTGGGCTGAATATGGTGATTGACTATCAAGGAAGAGGTGCATGTGTGTAAACTATGCTGCCGAATAGTGATATCTGTTCAACCTCTGTTATCTTAAGAAACTCTTGAAGAAGGGGAGTTTGTCCATCCTAAACACTGAGAAGTACTACACGATCCAACTTTTCTGTGTCTTCAGTTTTATTCTTGAAAAAGGGGTGAAAGTTTTTTGAATCAAGTAGGTGTTGTAGACAGTGAGCCTAAACCTCACTGGCATCAGTGGCACGATCCCTTTCTTGTATCCATTTGAAACTTTGATTTTGAGATGTTAATGTTGTCTTAGAGCTGTCAATTTCAAGGCTTTTAGTTTCACCCTGTAGTTTTTAACTAATTCTGTCGCTTTTCATCTGAAGAATGATGCAAGACGAAGATCAGGACTTAGAAGATGAAGAGGACGAGCCTATGTTTGTCCTTACAGATGAATGGAGGGATTTCTTTGCTAAATCTGAAGCTAAAAGGAGACTAGGTGATGATTATACCCCTTCCCTTTTAGCTGTTCTACTTGCGCTAGAGGTAATTAGTTGACTAATGTATTTGATTGATATGCAGCAAAAAAGCAAGCTAAGAAGAAAGCGAAGAGTAAGAACACTGATGGGAACACACCAGCACCAGCGACTGATTGTAAAGTGAAGATCGAATCTGCTGTATGTCCAGAGGTCAAGTCCGAGAATGAGCAATGAAAAAGGCCTTCCATTATGATGCACATTACATACAACCGGGATAAGCCTTTTTGTAGTTTTCAGAGTAAACGTCAAGATATTTTGATTCTAAGTCTCAAGAATTGTGTCTTGCCTTGAGAAAATGTTTAATTGACTATCACCTGGAGAGGCAGCCCGAAGCTGATGTAATATGCATTTCTCGATTGTTATCATCCTTGTAATTGTGCCTTTTAAGGAATATTATCATGACTTCCTTGATTGAGGTACCTTTTCATATTTGTTGTTAGTCGCAATTGCTTTCATCCCAGAGCTATTTACAAATTTTTGCTTAGGTTTTAATTATCCACAACACTAAAACAACATAGCAAGAAGCCACCATTTCTTCCAAATATTTTTCAACTTTAAACATTGACAAAATTATGAATAGCCGAGTGCTTGTGTCTCCGAAAAAGGTGCTGAACTTTAAACTGGAAATGTTGTCTATTCTTTAAAGGAACTAAAGATGTCATACAGGTCAAGTAATACACATTACTGAGTTTAACATTTTCATGCCTTTTACCTTAAGGTGGTGTTACATCAAATCCGACTTATTCCTATTACACGCGGTTGCTGGTCCAAAGCTGCCACACCTTCTTTCCTTTTCGTCTCCTCGGGCAATCCTGCAGGGGTGAGTTTTGGGCGGATTTTGTGAGTTCCACTTAACCCATTGCTTCCACCTCAACTATGTATACATATGGGGAAGAAAAAAAAAAGGATACATATAAAATAAGATCACACTAATTTTGAACCCACTGAATTTGCCTCTGTAATCAAGCTTGTCATTTAACAATGCCGATGCTTGACTTCCCACTCTTGAATCTCTTAATTGGAAGTAGCATTGGAAGCTGTTGGCCATTGTGCAATTGTTTAACACCTGGCTCGCAAAAAGAAAACAAGTTGTTCATAAGAGATCTGAGACAACAAAGTTGAGATAACGGGAGGCCAAGTCACTGCCACGGTAGCAACTACCTTCCAGCTAGCTTGCTCATTGCAGCATTTACCCTCTCATCTGAGATCGATTTATGGCTGTCATAAAAATCTAGTATCTCCATTGCTATATTTTTCACCTGTCAATAATGAGAAATTAGTTAAAAGATGATGCTAGGAAGAAACTTCATCTAGGATAGTCAATGCTCCAAGCTGTTTAAACCCCGTTGGAACATGGCAGGTTGTTTGAGCAACAATCTGATTATCATATCTTGAATCGGTGCTTTCGTGAAACCTTTTGCATCATACTTACCTATACACCTGATGTAAATCATTTTGACCAAAAGTGTGATAGATCAAGTTTTATTTAAGCATAGACTATCTTATCAACTTATTTCACCACCCACATTTGACATAACGAAGTACATATGACATGAAGCAAGTTCTAGGAGTTGAGAAAATCCTAAAACAACATAGAGCAGAATCAATCCTCTCTATCTTCCTTACAGTGACAAAACTACATCTCTAAATGACAAGTAAACTATGAAACCTGGGTAGAAAATAATGTCAGTTCACGTATCATGAAAAAATAAAATAAAATAGTGACAAGTTAAGCTAAAAGTTATCCGTATCAACTTTGTAATATAGGAATTTGATTTTTAAGAGAGTCTACGATGGTCTTTCCTGGTTATATTTCAAAATCACAGGCACAGATTTGAGTTTGCATACATACCACATTCATATCAACTCGAAGCTCCTCAAACCAGGCAGTTGTTTCTTTATCTTTCAGCACACTTGCAATATATATGCAGGCTAAAGCAATCAAATGTGGCGGATGTATAAGAATTAGGTCCATCTTATAGGTGTCATTTACAAGTCCCCTGGAATTTAAGTAGAATTCCAGACTTATCAAAACAAAACAAGAATGTATAATTTTGGAAATACCTATTATGGGACGTCATATTTATCTGGTAAATTTCATAACTGAAAATCAAAGATATGAAGGCCTCTGAAAGTTTCTTACCAAGTCAATTGAGTTGTATCGCTCATGCCAGCATCCTGAAGGAACCTGCCAATTGAGTTAAAAGTTCAAGTTGTGTATTTATACTGGATTGTTGTTGTTGATCAGCTACATAAGGAATATTATAATTTGATTGCTTGGAGACTGCAAAAACACCTAACACACAACTATCTACTCCAGTCTTGTCATTCATATCCAGAACTCCTTCATTAGTAAAATTCAAAATGCATTAACCAATTTTAAGATTCTATAATTTCTGCTGAATAAGGGTGAGAGCTGGCCTGACAAAGCATACTCCACGATACTTACTGTGATAATGAACGATATGGATGATATACAACTAAGTAATAGTTTAGGGCTTCCAAAACTTTCATCTCCATGTCAAGTATGTCTTTTATTTCATACTTATACTTCTCATCAGAATCTGCATAACCAACCCATAAAAATCAACATCTTGTATTACAAATTAACTAAATTATGTAATCCACGTAGCAACAATAGGATATCATAATAAGTACTTCGTCATTGCAATCAAAGTACTTACATAATTTCTTGATATAAAATACAAGAACTCGGGCCTGCACAGTGCTTTCTTCTGCTTTTGATGCCAAATACAAGCAAGTTGGAGCAACCAGACGAGGATCATACTCGGTCATACTTCTCCTACGGACAAGAAAAACGATGACTAGAGAGAACAGTAAAGTAGAACGTTTCAAGGTGAAGCAATGGTAGCCCCCCTAGAACATAAGTGTGACTTTAAAGGTTTCAATTTTGTGAAACGGAAAGGATATATAAAGTCCAAATTAGAGAATTCTCCTTTCAATTAGAATGACTTTGTCCACGATTACTATTCCAAAAAACAGTTAACACATGGTTTCCAGATACAAGCAAACAATTGGTCCAACAATCAGAGCAGAGGGTGCTTTCTTCTTTCTTTCTTTTTCTTAACTTTTTTAAGTGAACTTTTTTGTAACATATTTAAGTATTGTACACATATTTCCATTTTTTGTACGAATAACTAAAGTGGTTCATCCAATAACCTTTCTGAATCAGCTTATTTATTTGTTTTACTTAATTTGCTTCATGATATAAAGTCATTTTCTGATAATGTGTTTCTGACAGAATATAGTGAATCACAATTTGAGTGGCCGCAGCTGGTGATTGCGTATATCTGTGAGGAAATCCTTTGGAGAAGTGACTCTTCAGACTCTCTCACTGACAGAGCTGAATTTCCTCCGCCAGTTCTGCATCAGAACTTTACAGCAAGTAATACCAATCTTTTTTCTATTCAGTTCTACATTTTGTTCGCAGCGCTGATTCGCTTTTCCTCTTTTATGATCCATTTAAACAAGCCAAAGAATTTACGCAATATCTTTAAGAACCATTAGGTGATCAAAATCTCATTGGCTTAAAGTAATATGGATTTATGTTTTGGCGGTGGCTTTTTGGGTTAAAAGTTCCTAAAAGTAACGTACCCTCCACACCAACACCCTGAAGGTACAGTGCATAGTGTACTTCTCTGATTAGGTAAATAATTTAAAATGAATAGTGTACTGTCCTTCTAATATCAAAGATAACACGATATACCTGACATATACGCGTCTCATGTACGTAATAGCAGTGGCAACAACCCTGGAAATAACCACATATTAGATACCAAGATTGCTGAAAGTAGCAAAAACAGGTGCTTTAATATATGCGTATTTATACTCATATAATGTTTCATTATTCAGTTTCATGCTTATTTTGATCTGTTGCTAAAATTTCTCCGTATAAACATAGCATAGCTTTAATATATGCGTATGTATACTCATATAATGTTTCATTATTCAGTTTCATGCTTATTTTGATCTGTTGCTAAAATTTCTCCGTATAAACATAGCATAGTTGAATCTTTCTACAAATTTTTGAGAACATTGTAAATCACTTGACTCAGTGGTGAAACATAGTACAGTGTAAAATTTCTGTCAGTGATCTTCTGTGAAAGTTAAGGAGATACACATAATAAACACTCAGGTCCAAAATGCAGTCTTGAAAAGTTTGTGATACAAAATGAAAAAAAACAACTGTGTCGATAGGTAATCTACAACCTATGATCCATATATTGAGCAGAAGACACACTTATGTAGCATCAGAGCATTAACGTTCCTCTATCATCAAGCGAGTGCTCTAACTATTAACTAGCTACAACTAGTAGATTCTTCTACCTTTCAGCTAAAGGTTATGATCCTCAGACAGAAAATTATGCTCGTAAAGAGAAAACTATGCTGATGAGAGAACATAAGAAATGTTCATTACTTATAAAAGAAACGCTTTATAAGCAGATGAGGATAGAAAACAGACCTTTGTCTCACTTTCACATTTTGAGCCAATCTTGCAACATCTGTGAGAGAGCAGAGAAATTAACAAATCAAACGAGATGGAGAAAGTTATTTAAGTTATCAAGTGCAAAATCATGATTCACAACAAGAACTGCAAGTCAGGCAAAGATACCAGCCATATATACATTAAAAGAGATACGAGTAAAGCAGAAATTCTAATAAGTTTGGTATGCAAATACGAAATATGTTCGAGAAAGAATAAGTGGTGCTCAAGAGGTATGCTGAATGTTTCAATTATTCCTGTAAAGTGAGCATATGCCAGACAAATGATTTTAACTGTAATTACCAGCGTGTAAATCAGCAAAATTTGCCATATCATGTAGAAAGATGCATATTTTTAGTACAAGATTGATATAGAAACTGACTTCCAAAAGAACAGTATTTTTTAATATTTTTTTAATAAGGTAACAGTATTTTGTTTATACTACATACTTTGTACAAATATTTTTGCTATGTTGGGTTTTTATTACAAATACTTCATTGTGACATTACAACAGATAAGGTGAACCAGAACTTTTTCCGTTTCTGTTGACTGAAACTGCGATTAATATGCACATCAGCTTTCCTAAAGTATATTTTGAGCTCTCAAATACCAACAAGTTTCATTCTTCCAAACGAACCTCAATGTAATTTCTAAGCAAGCAATAAATCTTAGATGACAGTTGAGTGTAGGTAGTACAGTTCGAGGGCCAGTGAAAATTCTGAAACAAATGGGAATCACATAACATAAAATTTCCCATCTCTGGTCTTTGGATCTCGAGTAACTATATTATTAATTTCTTTCAAGATAGGAAATCAACTGATTCCAATAGAAATAGCTGAAAAGAAAAGAAATTCGTCATTTCAGAACAATAAATTAATTATTATACAGATCCAACCATCCAAGGTCCGATAGGGTGGAGAAAAGACATGTATTGTTAGCTATTATTTATGAAGAAATTTTGAAACAAATATATCCAATGACAGTATCCACAGCAATAACAGCATTTGTTACCTTTTTGTACTTGGATGCAGTTGCTTGGTGCTCTTTTCATGATCATTAAATTTATTAAACTTACTAATTGAAAATTATAAGAAAATGTTGCAAAAAGAAATCAAGAAAGAAGTAACATCATAGGCTGAAGCTTAATATGATAGCCTGAAAACTCCAGCAACTTACTGATATACTTGCAAATCCAAATTAACCATAAAAACTATACTTTATGTCAATTCCAATTAGTAAACTCTACATTGAAAAACACTAGAGAAAGAAAAATAATGGGAATTACAATTAGACATATGCAATTTGATGAGCTTGAAATCATCGAGAGTGATTCCTCTATCTTTATCCAGATGATGCACTACCTCTACTTCTTCAGGGTCCAGAAGTTCTTTGCTGCAAACAACGAGAAAATATTATACAAAAAAAAAAAAAAAAAAAACAAGAAAGACTAAGAAATAAGGATTTTAGACGTACTATTGAGATGAAGTCCAGAAATTGGCAGCCATATGATGAACTGAGGAACACCCAGAATCGGAAATTGGGTTTTAGCTAACTTTTAACTGGTACGAATTCGACAAGTTATCAGTTATAAATTCACATCAACTAATCGAGGTTGTCAAGGATGTGAACTGATGCTCTCACTAGGGGAATTAATACGCGTTGTAATTTTTTTCCTTATAAGATTTTGTCCCATTGGGTTTTCCTTGCAAGGTTTTTAACGAGGCAACCAAAAGGCGTATTTCTAAACATGTATACTCTTTTTTCTTCACTAGGATTTTTTTTCCCATAGGGTTTTTTTCCTAATAAGATTTTAACGGGCACATTATCTATGGACATCCAAGGGGGAGTGTTATAAGAAAAATCAAATTATAATGGATGTGTACTCTTCCTCCATGATTTCTCAAATGATTAATGACATATTCAATGACATATTTCTATGCTTAATGACATATTAAATGACATATTTTTCTTCACTTTTCATGCCTATATAAAGGCCTTGTAATAAATAGGAAAATACACACAATTGAAGAAGAAATAAAAATCTCTCCTCACTTTCTCTCTATATCTCTTAGCTTGTTTTTTCTTGTTTTATATTGTTACTTTGAGCTATATTTCATAACAGTTTATTAATTATTCTTTAATCTTTTTCTAGTCAATAATTATTATTTAATCCTTTCCTGGTCAAAGTTGACTCAATGTAATACATTAAACCAAGAAAAGAAAAGACAGTACTGTATTAGATAGACAGTCAACTCTTATATCTCATTAACAGAACAGAACATGTGACTTGTGTTTTACCATTTTAAACATTAAATAACAATACTTCTTTAATAGAAAACTGTTACACTTGGAATGTCCATCATAATAATAAGATTGATGGTACGAGATTACTACTAGGATTAACGGTGATACATATATGATCGCTACATTCTTAATCAGATATCTCAAGTTCGATTTTAAAAAAAAAAAAATATTAGTAGACATTGCTTTCGATTTAGAAACTTACACGACTCAATTCCGGCTAATGAAAAATTAATAAAAGTATCAGACACTGAATACAAAATAATATGATATTCTGAAATTAATATTAACTCTCCAAATAAATAAAAAAAGGAAAAAAAAGAAGAAACTGAATGTTGGAAGATGACCAAAACCCACCAAATCCCGTTATGGTAAGTATGCTGTCTTAATGTCCTAAAGTAATCTGTTACACCTAAAAATAATCTAATCCTAATTGGGAAAATATTTAATTATCCACGTGTCCATTTATCATTGGTTAGTCTTACGTAGACCAGCCTCACTTCCCACTCCACTACAAAAACTCCGCCATTTTCTAAGCATTAAAAGCTCCTCAAATAAAAACGTTAAACCCTTCAACAAATCCTCAGAAAAAAAAGAAAAAAAATCCGGTGATCGGACAGTAACGGAGATGGGTCAAAAAGGGGTTATATCGCCGGCGAAGAAACTGTTTTCATGGGTTCGAAGACAATCGAAGAAAGTGAAAATCTTTTTGGGTTTAACCACAGCGCTCACGTTATTGGTTACTCTCAAGTTGGTCGTCCATGATCACAACTACTTCTTTGTTATGGCTGAAGCTATTCATTTGATTGGGCTTTTGGTTTTGATTTACAAATTGACCACTCTCAAAACTTGCTCTGGTAATTTCAGTCGTAAAATCTTTGTTTTTTTGGTAATAAAAATTAATTCTTTTATTTTTATTTGCATGTTGCTCTTTTTTCTCGATATACAAGCTAGAAAATTGGAAACTTTCGTGTTACTCTGTTACTGCTAGTCTGCTCTGTGCAAATTTATTGCTTTTTGTGTAGTTTCCCTTTTGATTGAGTTGTTTCATTATCTGACAAAGTGAAATTTGGACTCCGTGGGGAAATTTTCATTTTTGATTATTTGCTTTTATAAATAATTTTTTATCCACTTTTAGATAAATAGATATGTTTTTTTTTTCTCGGCATCTTTATAAATTTAGACGAGTCAATGTTTATTGTATTCACGGTTTGTCTGTGGCAGCTAAAAGAGTTCTCCTTTCTGTGTTCCTTTTTCTCCTTTTACACTTTACTTTGCTGACATTAAATTTGGGATATTCTATTTATAAATCAGTTTTTTCGTATACCTCTTTAGCCCCCCTCCCCCCAAACCCCCCACCCACCCACCCACAACCAAACCAAAGAAAAAACAGGAAAAAGAAAAAGTGGATTTTAGGTATTTATTGAATTATTTGAGTCATGAGACAGTGTCCAATTATGTGGCCCTTTCAAGGCCAGTCATTTTCTGATTGAATAATAAGGTAAAACAACAAAATGACTGTCATGCTCGTCTTGGACTTGGCTGTACCTTTTGTGTTGGTCAGGCTCATGTGATGCCGACATCAATGAGGAATTCTCTTGCATCTATACCTTATAAAAAAAATGATACAGTTGAATGTGACTACTTGAGTTATTGTCACAGATCATTCGATTGCTAAAGTAAGAGTGTGTATCAAATCTGTTTCATGAGGGGACTCTTGATAGTCAGGAACTTAGGATTCAGGAACATATTTATGTATGTCAAGCTGAATGACATGCTGTCTTACAAGAAATGATATGTCCAAAAGGATGATTCATTTTGCTCTTAGACAGTTACATGGTGACATCAAAAAGATGATTCATTTTGCTCAAGGCATTGTAATCTAATTTAACGTTATGACAGTGTAAATCTTTTACATTCCCTATTATCCCTCGATAAAATGATTGTCCAATGTGTTCCCGTTGTATAAAATGTACTACTTCAGAACCATGTTATTACAGGCAGAATGCAAGAAGTCCAACATGAGCTGTTTTTACTTGTAGCACTTGTCAAATTATTTACTATTTATACGAATTTGCGATTTGAGGCTTAGTAATTCTTTCTACTGTACCAAAAAAAGATTCCTTTTCACCATTTATCTGATGTTCTTTCTTTTCCTGCTTTGTTAGGTCTTTCATTGAAGACTCAAGTGCTTACAGCTATATTTTTGGCCGTAAGGTTATACTGTAGTTTTATCATGGAAGCGGATATCCACACTGTGCTAGATCTAATCACCCTTGTGGCAACGTTGTGGGTAATATATATGATGAAGTTCAAGCTGAAGTCATCCTACATGGCAGATCTGGATAACATGCCCTTATATTATCCGGTAAATACAATTCCACTCCACGACTCTTTCCTGTATGATTTTGTTGAATTAAACGCTGGTTTCTGCTAATTCATTGAGTAGTTCTTAAGCTTATATTAGTGCATATACTTTTCGTATAAGTGTTATTTCTATGTCCAAATGTGTGATCCCATTTACTCTGTCAATGATAAAATGCTATTCTATTTTTATTGTTTTTTCTCCCCAACATGATCACTTGCCCCCATTTGTGATGATCTTGACTTATATAAGTTCTATTAGATGCATGTACATTGTTACCAAATGAACAAACAAATTAGAAGGAAGAAGGTCTAATATTTGTTGTTCGAGTACTAACAAAGAAAGATTACAAATATGCACTCACAGAAAAGGAACTCAAATCCCTGGCCAACCAACCAGGGATGCGATGAGATGGCGCTTTGTAAATGATTTATTTGCAAATGGAATTGCTTCATGATATTGCTTTTGAACTACGCCACTCCTTTGCACAGATAGTTCCTGCCGCGGTTATAGCCTTCTTTGTCCATCCTACTACAACTCATATTCTCATCAACCGGATGCTTTGGGCTTTTTGTGTGTACCTGGAATCTGTCTCGGTGCTTCCTCAGCTTCGCTTGATGCAGAATGTTCAGGTTCATATCTCTTCTTTTCCAAAATATATAGAGAGAAAAAAGCACGTCTTCTTCTTAAACTTATCTTTCCTAAATAAAAAGCCAATAATATGTTATATTGTTGCATTTCAGATAATTGAACCATTTTCAGCCCATTATGTTTTTGCACTGGGTGTTGCAAGATTCTTAGGTTGTGCTCATTGGATTATTCAGGTTAGTTTTATAGTATTATCTTCTGCTCTATATCTTCTTGAACAATGGGAGGCAGATCAAGGGCAGATCTTATGGTTCAACTGAATCTTTGGCTCGGACTATGTATACCTTCGTGAAATTTTTTTAAGATTTATAAATATAATAAGATCACACTCATTTATAACCTACTAACTCTAAATTCTGAATTAGCCCTTGCAAATAATATGGTCCAAATGGCAACTTACACATTAGTCCATTATCAACGCGAGTCCAAGCTCTATAATGTAAACTTAAGAATTGCAACTATTCCTATACAGGTTTATGACACTGCTGGAGCATATATATACTTGGCTGGACGCGGTTACTTCTGGATACCAATGGTCTTTTTGGCAGAAATTGTTCAAACGTTTATCTTGGCCGATTTCTGTTATTATTACGTAAAAAGGTGAGTCATTTAGCCCGAGTAGTTCAACTACAATCGTAAATCCAATTTCATATACACGAGTTTTAGCAAATCTAATATGTTCTCGTTTGTGATTTGCAGTGTTATGAGCGGCCAATTGATCGTTCGCCTGCCAACGCCGGTGTAAAATGCTAATGACTATATTAACAGAGACTGTAACATTTGTCAGTTCTTAAGTTATTATGTGAAATCAGTTTCTCCATCCTATCTTTTCTTTGAGAAAGAAGCAAAAGTTTTTGTTTTGGAGATTGGCATTTTCTGAATTTGAAATCTCAATCACATAAGTTTCAGGGACGGTGGATTTAATCGTGCACTGCATCAGGATATCAGAACTTATACAGATCTTTGCTTTTCTTTTCCCCCCCTTTCGCTAGTACAGGAGATTATATATCATAAGTGTGGTGGAAATTGAAGAAGAAATATTTTCAGAACTTTGCTCTGTACTTTTTATGGGATACACTTCTTTTATACAATCTAAAAGAAAAAAAATGTTTTTATCTTTTTGAAAACTAGTTAGGATTCGTTTGACCATAGATTTTGGTTTTATTTTTTTAAAAACAAAAAAAAATTGAAAATATTATTTGTTTATAAAGTATGATCGTGTTTTGGTAAAAAAATTCAAAAAAATTCAAGTTCTAAAAATTGGTGAAATTTTTTCTTTCACTTATAAAATTATTAATTTTTCTTTAAATAAAATATATTTTAAAATATAATTTTAACTTTCAAAAATTATTTTTTAACACAACTTTTAAATTTTATTTTTCAAGTTTTAATTAAATTTATGTCCAAATAATAGCAAAGATTCATTCTTTTATCCAAAAGAGAAAAAACGTAAAAATGTGTGAAATTCTTACCGTCACTGATTGAAAAATAAACTTTATTTATTACTCCTGTATGATTTACATAGTAAAAGTCTTTGTTTAATTATTTAAGTACTTAATGAAACACCTTGACGTAGTATGTATCAATCTTTTTTTAAAATTTTTAAACTGTGTATCTTGTCAAACAAATGACCTTGTGTTATTAATTTGATGTAGTAATCAAGTTTTAATTGTGCTTTGAGATTAGTTGGTCATTCACGCCCCGTCGTACAGAAATTCCTAATGACCTAACTGATAGCTGACGTGTACTTTGAAACTGGCCCCACCATGCGTCAAGTTCACCAGTCTTTTCCAAAAAGGGCCCACCAGAACATAAACAACGTGTGTCCTTATTCGCCACGTGTAAAGTTAACCACACATTCCTAGGAGACACCAAAATCTTTTCACCCACTTGGTCGTACTATTCATTAATGGCCCCTTCTGCTAAGTTCAGACACGTGTCGCGAAACTAGAACCTCAGTGCACGTGCCACAGTTCAAAGCCACGTGTCAGATAAAGAGCATGCAGGTCTTGAGGTGGTGGATTAACGCTTTTGCTTCATTAAACGCTTTGGACTAATTAATCTTACGTGTCATGAAACTCTCACTTCATCGTCTCTTTTCTTGCCACGTGGCTTTCTACCCGGCCTTTTCTCTGACTCTACATTTACTGCTTAAATAGTTCTGTTTTTCTATCCTCTTTAATATTAGTAAAGTAACATCGTTGTTCCAAAAGATAAAAGCTTTTACAAGAAATCAATTAGCTGAACGTTTTATGAAGTTTTAATTATATATGTTTACTGTGTTAATGGCGAAGGATTGTAAAATGTTGGAGCTTTTGAAGGAAGATGATAATGGGATTGAATTGAGTTTAGGATTATCCATTGGAGGAAGTTATAGCACAAAAAAATCAGATTATAAGATGTTAATAGAGTGCCAAAGGTCACAAAAGAGGGCAATACATAGAGAAATGATGGAAAATGAAGAACAAATTTCAGCGCAAAAAGTTCGTAGAAAAGGGGAAATTGGTACTTTTAGCAATGAATGTGGTACCTATGAAGCTGCAAAAAGCTTGAATCTTTCTTTGAATCAAGATTCAAATGTAAATAATCAGAATGTTGAAGTTCCATTTTGGGATCAGAATGCTGGGAAAAGGGAATTGATGAAGAAAAATGTGCTACAGGGTGATGATTGTCGGGGTTTTAGGCGTTATAATGAGAATAGGGGTGGGAATATGAGTTATAACCAATGTATGAGTAGTGAATCGGAGGGAAATTTCTCCAGCAAAAGCAGTGTTAAGAATTGCAAAACGTTGTCAAATGGCTCTCCGGAAAGATGTTCCTCGACAATTTCAGAATGCCAAAGTTCATCTCCTAAAGGTAATATACTTTGTTCTTTTAATTTGAAGTTATATATATATATATATATAGGTTCCACATGTTGGATTTTAAAACCGGGGAAAAACAATATGTGCCTAGTACAAGGGGAAAAAAGTTAAAGCAATGTGAATAAACATTGGCCCTGATCACCTATGTTACTCGGGCTTTACAAAAACGTCATTATTGGGTGTCCATCGAATCCTTCAAAAGTACGGTATTTATGGATGATCCGATACGGTGCGGCTGCATTTTGAAAAGTCCGTGCAATATAGTTGATCACCACCTCCTGCCACCTCCTAAAACAGAGGAAGTTTAAAGAACATTTAGCTACATTTACTCTCACACCCCGTTTTACCCTGCAAACATACGTATGTCATGGATCAAAAATTAATGTGAACAGCTTTATCTTTTTATTGAATACATTTGATCCTAACAAGTTGGTGGCTTTGCAGGTCGAAGCAGTAGTGATAATGCACAAGGAATACAGCCTAGTACTTCAGGGAGAAAGCATACACAGTTTGAACAACTTACAACTAATGTCATTCCTATCAAAGAGGAACAGAACCAAAATGCAGAGAAGAGAATGCAATTTGATGCTAAAGTAGGTCCCAATTCCACAAACCAAGCAAATGTAGGTCCATTTTCTTCTCCTTTGAAGCAGATTCCAAAGTCTGAAATCAAGAATTGTGGCATTTCATTGCTTTCTCGAATGCCGTGTGTGTCAACCACTGGTAATGGTCCAAATGGGAAGACTATAAGGGGGTTGTTATACAGGTATAATAATAGAACGGAGATTAGCATTATCTGTGTTTGCCATGGAAAATCATTTACTCCTTCTGAATTTGTGGAGCATGCTGGTGGAGTTGATGTATCACATCCTTTGAGGCATATCACTGTAATCCCCCCTTGTTCTTGATTGAAGCTAAATCATCCTCAACCTCTCTGCCTTTCTTTTTCTTTTCTCTTTTTTTTTTTTGTTGGGGGACTAATAGCCTGTTTTGACCAAACTTTTTTTTGAGTCAAAAGCGCTTTTTTTTATTTTTTTGTCCGTTTTTTGTGTTCCTTTTTTTTGTCAAAAATGTTTTTTTTCTTAAAGTAAGGTGTTTGGTAAAGTTTTGGAAAGGGGAATAAGTGCTTTTGAGGGTAAATAGAAGCAGTTTTGGAGAAGCTATTGCTTCTCACTAAAAATACTTTTGAAAAAAATACACTTAGAAGTATTTTTTTAAAATTTGATCAAATACTAATTGCTGCTCAGAAGTGTTTTTCAAATTAATTAGTCAAATATAAATTAATTTTTACTAAATTAATTAGTCAAATACAAATTAATTTTTATTAAAATTACTTTTAAGAAAAGCACTTTTGAAAAAAAAAAAATCTGATAAGCTGTATTTTTACAGCTTGATCAAACCGGCTATAAGTCGAAACGGATAAACCGGCTATAAGACGAAACGGATTTATATGAAGCGACATAGACCTGAATATCCATACTTGCTTGGCTTGAGCCGTAGTTATGTTTCTTTGGCTCGCTTGAGTTGAGTGAAACCTTTCTCCACCTTCGTAAGGCGGAGCAAGATCTTCCTACATAGTATTCTCTTGGGGGTTGTTAAAGTGTAAAAATTTTGCTCGGTCTGAGGCTTGGAAAAAGAATTGTGTGAACCTTCTTTTTTTTGTTGGACTTTGAAGTATCTCTTCAAAATGGCGACACAAACAAACTTCGGAATATACGGGTAGCATCAAATATGTTCTTATATGTGAAATGTTCTTATATGTGAAAGAAAGAAAAGTGAACAAAAACAAAAGAAAGAAAAATCAAAAAGATGTAAGCGCTTACATCGACATTTCTATGATGTAAGCGCTTATCTCGACAGGATATTCAAATACCTATAAAAGGGGTATGTATTTTTTATTTGTAAATTATCCCTTAACTTCTTCTTTCTCTTTTCAATTAATTAAGAGTTATTTTTTACGTGATCGCAAGTAAGCAAAATTATCAAATTACGTAAATTTTTTCTAGTACAATTTATTACTTTTCTAACATATACTGTGTTTGTTACTAGTCACTAGTCATTGTCTTCGACGTAAGGAACTTCCTTTTCCAGATTCGTGCCAAAAAACAAACACTTTTATCAACAGAAAGTAATATTCTCATAATTTCATTGGTAGAATCTGTATATGGCTAGTTCCCTATAATCAGCACCAGATACCAATGTTCTCATTGGTACCACTTGTTGTATGGGCTATGGTGTTCATCACGTGACCGACTTTTTTTTTATCCCACACCCCATGTTCGGTACCCCTTATTTACTCGAAAAATGAATAGAGTTGAATTTATACGCAGTTCTGAGAAATTGTAACGTAACTTAACACAAAATGTAAGGATAAATAGAAATGTAAATATAGATTGCGAAGAATGCAAAATAGATAAGGTTATCAGAACAATGAATCTTAGAATTCAACAAATAGAATCAATCTAAGAAATCTGAAAGAGCGATTCTTTACTGTAGAAAAATATAGCACTTTTATTACAATATAAGCCTGAAAAAAAATTTGTTTTACATAAATGGTAACCAAGCCCTTTTATAGTGGAGGGATTTGGCTCTAAGCATAATAAAATAAACATTCAGTGGGAGACCCATGATAAGTCAGTTTTTCCATGATTTCTGCCAAGATTCTCTCTAGTGGGATTGCAACGGCTTTTGTCTGCGAGCTCGATCTTGCTTAGAACCCTCGATTTTGGTTTGAGCTTGATTTTGGCTCGAACTCGTGATCTTGGTTCGAGCCCGATCCTGGCTCGAGCCCTCGAATTGATTCGAGGTCAATGTTGATTGGTCTCTGGATTATCAGCATAATAGATCTACTCTGCATCATGGTTCGATTTCGATTCGAGCTTGATGATGATATCGAACTCGACACGGATTGGCCTCCCCGGGTTCGAGGTTAGTTTGTTCCACCTTCAGGGTTTTACTTCGATAGATTATCGTTCGAACTCGATCGGACGTGCTAAGGCTGAAACCTATTTCGACCGTATACATATAGTTCCCTCATTTCTCAGAAAGAATGTGGCGAGAAACGATATGATTTTTTAACAGTTCGATCGGATTATAACCTGTTATTTTCATCGGGTTCGACCATGACGCATCTAGTAGTTGTCCCGTCAGTTTAGTCTTTCAAGGCATTTAATGTATGCCAGGCGGTGGTCGGCCACTGCTGATACTGAACCGCCATCGCTTGAACCTATAAATAACCATTTCTTTTATCTTTTACATCTTCTATCTTCCAAATTTCTCAAGTTCTTCTTCGTACTCTCCAACTTACCAGTAAATCTGTGATTTCTTTCTGCAAAAGCCCCTCTTCAGTTCTACCAAATCTTTGTCACTTTCTTCTATTCCTCACCTTTGAATTCGAAAATGGCGAAAACATCGCAAAACATTCCTCAGAAAGAGAAGGCTTCATCTTCACAGTGTGCCGCCGATGAGACACCGGCAGAACCACGGCCTGAGGAGTGTGTTCCCCGGGCGTGTGTCCTTACTTCAGATTTTAAGGTCGATAAAGGTTCATCGGTCCCTGGCCGGTATGAGCCGGTATCGAGGTACATGTGTTCGATAACCGAGAAGCACCTCGAACAGCTAAAGAAGGATTGCAATTGGGGTGAAAAAGAAATAATAATTGCTACCCCTAACGAAGATATCACTTCTTATGTGAAAGGGTTTTTGAATGTATATACTTACCCTTTCACTTTAGGTCCCCTCGATTCCGTTATTATTAACTTCTGTCGACAATACCAGATAACCCTAGGCTAGGTCCATCCTTCTTTGTGGCGGATCGTTATCCTGATCCGATATTTTGTGAGCAAAATCGAGGGGATGCCGTTCACCCTCGACGATCTTATCCGATTGTACCGTCATTGACTTTTACGAGGAGGGTTAATAAAACTTCAGCGTCGGGCTACCAAGGCTCTGTTCTCGAGTATTGACGAGGACATGGACCGGGGTTGGATGGGCAGGTTCGTTCGAGTAAGGACTTCGGACCTTATTCCGACTGAAAAGATGCCCTTTCCCGAAGAGTGGAATATGAAACATAAGTGTGATCTTGCTGTTACTTCTACTTTGTTCTTTAATTTACTCTCTCATCGACACTCCTCTTTTTGTGATGTAGCGGTTCCCTAGATGCCCGGAGCAGTTCCCAATCTCAAGAACTGGGTACGAGCCCTTGTTTCGACCTCCACATACGCCGAACGCTCATGGCGTGATTTGTCAAAGGGTCGGTGGGAGGCCAAAAATTACGGTAAGATCATTTCTCGGACTCTTTGATGATCCGAACGAGGTGGTTTTCAAAATATTTTATTAAGGTTTTCCATATGCAGGTTTGGGTAAAGACGCGGTTTTGAGGCCCTTGTCCAATGAGGATGAAATTTCGGCCTCTGTCCCAAAGCCGGCGAAGGAAAATAAAAGGAAAAGAGCCTCGGTTCCCGAAGATCCAAAACCGAATAAGAGGATGGCTCGTAAGCCGAATAAGAATGTCATTCCTTTGACCGTGGAATCCGTTCTGCGTCTAAGAAGAAGAAGAAGAGGAGAAGGAGGAGGAGGAGGAGGAGGAGGAGGAGAAGAAGAAGAAGAAGAAGAAGAAGAAGAAGAAGAAGAAGAAGAAGAAGAAGAAGAAGAAGAAGAAGAAGAGGAAGAAGAGTCCGCGCTGGCAGTCCGAATGAAGAGAACCACCGATGCCTCATCGCCGGCTTGATTGATGATGCTCTATGAGGCTACGCCTCGAACTGAAGATATACCGGAGAAGGATTCGGGTAGAGTCCCCGAACTATCGGATATCGAAGACGCATCTAATCGGAGTCGACCGGCAGGGGATATGACCGAAGAGGCCCTCGAACCCCTTCGAACCGAGGAGAACGCTCCAGGCGATTCATTTGGGGCAGCAGCAGTCGAGGATTCGCCTACCTTTCTCGCTTTTTCCGCAAGGGTGATTCGGGAAGCTCAAGCTATGGAGCCCTCGATCTAGACATGCCTCTCGATGAAGAAGATCCCTTTCGTGACCTATTTACCAGCATTGAGGACGTTGCCGGTGCTAGTGATGAATCGAATCTTTTTCACGGATTGCGGCAGGCTTTGAATCAGGTGAGCTTTTAAAATTATTTTGTCGGTACTATCTTTATGTTCATTTTTCGTTAACTTCGCTTCTTGTTTCTTTGTAGGCAGTGACAGTTCATCGAGAACAATGTTCTCGATCCCAGAATGAGCTGCATCGATTCGAGGCCGACCTACAACGGGCTACTGACGAGAGGAACTCCCTTAGACTTTCCTTAAGGTAGAGAGAAGAGGAAATAAAAGACCTCCGAGCTGAGCTGGCCAAGGCTTATCGAGATCAGACCGATTTGTCTAAGCAGATAATAATGCTTTTGAAAGCATATGGGCTTGATACCGGAACGATAGCTAACATTTCGGTCTCGCAGCTGCAGCAAAAAATCGAGATGATCGGGAAGCTTCGTGAGGAGGTCGACGTGATAAGAACGGAGTCTTTGTGGTGGAAAGAATGTATGGACCGCGTTGCTGCAGAAAAAGAGACTGCTCGAGCCCAGTTATCATCGTCTGAAACCCAACTTCAGAAAATGAAGGAAAAAGGCTTGGTTCAAGCAAGAAGAATTGAGGAGCTTGAAGCTCGGTTGGCCTCTGTACTTGCCAAGGCCGAATCCGATGCCGAAAAGGCAAAGGCCGATGCGGATGCGCTCGTGGCCGTCTATCGGGCCGGTGCTGAAGCTGCCCAAGTCCAGGCAAGAGAGGCACCCGAGTCCGCCGATATTCGATTGGGTCGCCGAACTTGCTAAGTGCCGATCCAAAAGGGAAACTCTCGAGGAGATCCATGCTCGTGGTTTCGATCTCGCTGAAGAGATAAAAAAGGCCAAAGAACTCGAAGTCGATGCTGAAGCTCTGGTTTTTTATGGCGATGACGATGACGATGGGAGCAAGAGCAGATCCGAAAACGGGGGGGGAGCCTGATAAAGAAGAGACCGCTCCTGATCCGACAGAGAAGAGACTGCCCCCGTAGATAACCAAGAAACTTAGCCCTTAGCTTTCATTTTGGTTTTTTGTGTTGGGTCCTGTTCGGACATTGTAAACATTTTTGTATATATATAAAGATCTTTTCTTTTCCCGACTTCCCTATGTTTTATTCTCTGCCTCGTGAAGATTTTGTTTCATTCATGCCTTATGAAGATTTTCATAAGGCTTTAGGAAATTTGATCGTATTTGGACCTTGTAGCCTTTATAACCGAGTGAGTGCTTGCTCAAACTCGAAATAAGGTAGCCCGTAGGCTTAGTAGTCGAGTGAGTGATTGCTCAAACTTGAAGTAATATAGCTCGTAGTCTATTAGTCGAGTGAGTGATTCGAACTCGAAGTGATATAGCCTGTAGGCTTAGTCGAGTGAATGATCTGAACTCGAAGTAATGTAGCCCGTAGGCGTAATGGTCGAGTGAGCGTTTGCTCGAACTCGAAATAAAAGTAGCCCGTAGGCTTAGTCGAGTGAATGATTCGAACTCGAAGTAATGTAGCCCGTAGGCGTAATGGTCGAGTGAGTATTTGCTCGAACTCGAAATAAAAGTAGCCCGTAGGCTTAGTCGAGTGAATGATTCGAACTCGAAGTAATGTAGCCCGTAGGCGTAAGGGTCGAGTGAGTGTTTGCTCGAACTTGAAATAAAAGTAGCCCGTAGGCTTAGTGGTCGAGTTTATCTTAATTCTGATTGCATAATAAATCTCAAAATAGAGGAATTTTCCTTGGATATAAGATGCCGATAAAGAAGAGAACTTTCTTCGTACGTTATTACACGCCCGGGCTCAGGCCAATCTATATGAGCATGGTTCGCTTCGACCATTTGGCTCTTATAACTTTTCCTATTGGAACCCTGTTGTTGTGAAATAACTTTCTTGCGAGGCCTCGGATATTGTTGTAAATGCTGCACGATCAATGGTTGCCTCATTAAAAATGTTACAACACATATTTTCGTACGTACGAGTATGTCGCAAGTCAATTAATGTAAGCTCAGAAATGAAATCATATTTGAAAGTTTACAAAGTAAGTTAATCATGTTACCTCGGAGGTTACAAATATTGAAGATCATGAACAACAAGTACAAAGATGGTTGGAAGGTTCAAAAGCTAAAGGAATTGAAAAACATAATGTTTCGTCGAAAATCGACAAATTGGGAATGTTATAGCATGTACTTTTGGAGTAAGACTAGGGTGTTTAACATGATAAGGAGGTTATGTTATGAGTTATGTTATTCGTATGATGTTATGTGTTATGTTTTGAAGTCAAGCGAGTAGTGGAACAAAAGTCGATGAAAGTCATCACAAGTTACGTTCATAAGTTTTACTGAAACTTTGGGTCAAATGTAACTGCCATTTTCTCCCAATATACGTAGAGTTATGGGGTGTTCCACCCATCAAATGAAATCTCTATGCGTCTATTTTCCAACACATTAAACCGTTTGTCAATACGATATCGAAGTAGAGAGATATGGGCATTTTTGCGAGACTGCGCAGACTGTCACCTACTTGCTTAAACGAGAATCCAAAATTGGGTATGTTCGGGTCGTCCAAAAATGGGCTTGTTCGGGTCATTCAAAGAGACCTTTTTAAAGGATTATCCCCTTCATATATTAGGCTTATAATAGGGAAAAATAACCATACTTAATCTCTGCAAAATTCCTCCACAAATTTCCCACAAACCCCAATTTATTTTCTCTCCCTTTCAAGTTGTAATTGGAGGTAAAGACTAGAGTTTGAAGAACCAAGATAGGAGCCGAGTTATCCAACAAATAAGGTAAGTTTACTGCTCTCTTTTATCCACTTTTTTTCTACTGTAGATGCATAGTAAGTCGTTCTATATTTGTAAGAACTAACGGGACGGTGATCGAAAGCCGTGAGTTCGAGTTATTCACTTGTAGTGGACTGTTTTGTGGTGCTGTTGGGCTACATGTTTTACTACTGTTTTGTGGAGTTTTGGAGGAGTAAGGGTGTGAAGAAACACCACATAAATGCAGGATGTTGGGCTGGTCGTTCGTCATAACATTTTCGGGTTGTTGACACTACTACGGTGGTCGTTTTGTGTATGAAGAGATTGGAGTGTGTTGGGCTATTTTGTAGTATTGTGTGGTGTACACAAGGCTGGAAAATAATGTATATATGTTTTATTGTTGTTTTTGGTGTTGTTGGTGTTATCTTGAATTTGGAGGAAGTAAGGATTATAGGGGAGATGTTTTCTGTTTTAATACAAAATAAGCTTGTCGTTCGTTGTGTGTTAGTTGTACCTTTCGTAACTTAATGATAGTATTATTATCGTTGTTGTAGATTAAGGTGAGAAGAGGCGAGTTCAAGTTGGTGATTGGAAAGATTGTGATAAGGTATGTTAAGGCTAAACCTTTCTTCAATTTGGATGAACCCGTAACTACATGAGTTTGATAACGAGGCATAAAGAGAAGTTTGTATCTCAGAAATTACAGTATTCTCCCTTATCGGGACTTCATATTCAGTTTAGTATTGTCTTCTTTCAGCCAAGAGAGCAGAGAGTATATATATATATATAGTATTACATTATATACAGTATTACAGTATTTTCACCACCATCGAGCTATAATCGGTGGGCAGGCCCCTATTGGGCAATCTCTGATCAGATGGTAAGTTATATACCGAGCCTACTGTGGCCGAGCGCCTATGAGCAAGCCCATGATGGCCGAGATACAGAGCCTAGTATGGCCGAGCGCCTATGAGCGAGCCTACTACGGCAGGGCAGTTACACATACCGAGCCTTATAGGGTCGGACGACTATTTTACATACTATATGGAGAGAGTTGAGTCAATACCAGTAGGTAAGCATATCTTCAGATTATTTTTGACTCCCAGTTACATTCAGTTATTATATCATCAGTTCAGTTTCACCTTTCAGTTATTATGTTGCCTTACATACTCAGTACATTATTTTGTACTAACGTCCCTTTGCTGGGGACGCTGCATTTCATGCCTGCTGGTCCTAATAGACAGATGGATAGATCTTCCTAGTAGACAGAGCCAAATATCAGCTTGGTTGGTAAGCTCCACTTCCCCGGAGTTACCAGGTCTAGATCTTGGAGTCCGTTTTATATATACAAGTTTGATGGGTATGTCGAGGCCCTGTCCCGACCATGATACAGTTCAGCTATCTCTAGAGGCTTGTAGACAAGTCTTGTATAATTTGTATATCAGTAGATGTTCATGGCGGCCTCGTCAGCCTGCACATTTATATATATATATATATATATGAGTTTTTGGGTATGTTTACCCCTCAGATGAGAGAGATGATATTTTTCAGATGATTCAGAATATGGCCTCATCGGCCTAGGTTGAGGGTTACTCCTCTAGAGCTCACAGTTACAGAGTGGTACGCTCGGGCCGAGTATGGTACCGGGTGCCGGCCACGCCTCTTCAGGTTTGGGGCGTGACAAAAAACCTTGCCGAAAAACTCATTTGGGATAAAATCGGTCTAAGGGAAAAAGAGTGTAACGCGTGCTTTCAAGCGAGAGATCCATCTTAGCCCTTGTTCGGACTTCTGCAGGGGTCAGTTTTGAAATATAAAATAATATGGAAAGGTTGTACCTTAGTAGTAGTACCGTTTTAGATGTGATACATTCCAGCTGCTTGATAGCTGTTTGCCGTTTATAATGCCGAGCATGTACGATCCCTTTCCGATGTTCTCGAGCACCTGATATGGTCCTTCCCAATTCGGTCCTAGTTTCCCTTCGTTCGGAATTCGGGTATTGATGGTAATTTTTCTTAACACTAAGTCCACAGGCTTGAAATGGCGGAGCTTGGTTCTTCGATTATAATATCTTTCGATTCGTTGCTTTTGGGCGGCCAATTGGACGAGAGCAGCTTCTCGTCTTTCGGCCGATAGTTCGAGGCTGGTATTCATAGCCTCGTTATTTGATTCTTCCATCGCGAATCGAAATCTGGCACTGTGTTTACCAACTTCGAATGGTATCAATGCTTCGGACCCATATACTAAGGATAATGGGGTCGTCCCCGTACTGGTTTTTGATGTTGTCCGATATGCCCAAAGGACTTCGGGCAGGATTAACCTCTTCTTTAAGTTTTGAATGACAGTTTTGTTCGTTGATTCGGCCTGCCCATTCCCACTGGGGTGGTATGGCGTCGATAGTATCCTCATTATCTTGTGGTCTTCGAGGAATCTTGTTACTTTGCTGCAAACGAATTATTTTCCATTGTCACATGCTATTTCGGCGGGTATCCCGAATCGACATATGATATGATCCCAAATAAAGTCTATAACTTCTTTCTCTCTTATTTTCTCGAACGCATGCGCTTCAACCCATTTAGAAAAATAGTCAGTCATAAATAAAATGAATTTGTCTTTACCTGGGGTTGATGGCAGAGGGTCGACGATATCCATTCCCCATTTCATGAATGGCCATGGGGATAGGACTGAGTGGAGTTGCTCTCCGGGTTGGTGGATCATCGATGCGAACCTTTGGCATTTGTCACATTTACGAACAAATTCCTTCGCATCTTTGCCCATATCGATCCAATAATACCCTGCTCTGATTATTTTTCGAACTAATGTATCGGCTCCAGAGTGATTCCCACACTACCCTCATGCACTTCCCGTAGGATATAATTGGTATCTCTTGGACCCAAGCATACTGCCAATGGTTCATCGAACGTTCTTCGGTACATCGTTCCATCTGAAGCCAACGTGAATCGAGCAGCTTTAGTCCGTAGGGTTTTGGAATTTTTAGGGTCCGATGGGAGTTTTTCGCTGTTCAAGTATTCAATATATTTGTTTCTCCAATCCCAGGTTAAGCTTGTAGAATTTATTTTGGCGTGACCTTCTTCGATTACCGATCTCGAAAGTTGAACAACATTCCCCGAGCCCGAATCATCTACCTCGACCGACGACCCCAAGTTCGCAAACGCATCGGCCTCATTATTCTGTTCTCGTGGTACATGCCGTAAAGTCCATTGTTTGAAATGGTGCAAAGTGACAAGCGGTTTATCTAAATACCTTTGCATTCTACCTTCTCGAACTTCGAAGTTTTTGTTTACTTGACTCACCACCAGCAAGGAGTCGCAATTGGCTTCAATGACTTCTGCTCCCAATTTTCTAGCTAGCTCGAGACCTGCAATCATGGCTTCATACTCGGCCTCGTTGTTAGTCAATCTAATAGTTTTAATAGATTGTCTAATAATGCCACCCGTGGGCGGTTTCAAAACTATACCCAGCCCGGACCCCTTTACGTTCGAAGCCCCATCCGAAAAAAGGATCCATACACCCGATGATGTACCTGATTTCAATAGTTCTTTTTCGACTTCGGGTGCGAGGGTTGGCGTGAAATCGGCCATGAAGTCTGCTAAAATTTGAGACTTGATGGTCGTGTGGGGTTGATATTCGATATCGTACCCACTGAGTTCGACGGCCCATTTGGCCAGTCGGCCTGATAATTCAGGTTTGTGCAAAATATTACGAAGTGTGTAAGTGGTTAACACACATATAGGATGAAATTGAAAGTACGACCTTAACTTTCTTGAGGAGATTATCAATGCAAGTGCCAAATTTTCTAGGAGCGGATATCTAGTTTCCGCTTCTCCTAAGGTTCGACTCGTATAATAAATGGGGAATTGCATACCTTGCTCTTCTCGAACTAGGACACCGCTTACGGCGACTTCCGATACTGCCAAGTACAAACAAAGTTTTTTATCTGTTTTTGGAGTGTGAAGTAGTGGTGGGCTTGATAGATATCGCTTTAGTTCCTCTAATGATTGTTGGCACTCCGGGGTCCAAGCAAAATCGTTCTTCTTTTTGAGTAGAGAGAAAAATTTGTGACTTCGGTCAGATGATCTTGAGACGAACCGACTTACGGCTGCAATCCGACCCGTTAGCCTTTGTACGGCCTTCACGGTGTCCACAATGACGATGTCTTTGATGGCCTTGATTTTATCGGGGTTAATCTCTATTCCCCGATGTGACACCATGAAGTCGAGAAACTTGCCCGACCCGACCCCGAAAGCACATTTCTCGGGGTTGAGCTTCATGTTGTATTTCCTTAAAATCTCAAACGTTTTCTGCAAATGAGTCAAATGGTCCTCTGCGCGCAAGGACTTAACTAACATGTCATCAATATAAACTTCCATTGATTTTCCTATTTGTTTTTCGAACATTTTATTTACTAGGCGTTGGTAAGTAGCCCCTGCATTTTTAGCCCAAAGGATATCACATTATAACAATACGCTCCATATTTGGTGACAAATGAAGTCTTTTCCTGGTCCTTCGGGTTCATCTGGATTTGATTATACCCGGAATAGGCATCGAGAAAAGTGAGGATCTCGTGGACGGCCGTGGCATCGATTATGCGATCGATGTTGGGCAGCGGAAAGGAATCTTTGGGGCATGCTTAGTTCAAATCCTTATAGTCCACATACATTCTAAGTTTGTTCCCCTTTTTAGGGACTACAACTACGTTGGCTAGCCATTCGGGATATTTCACCTCCTGAATGGACCCTACTTTGAGAAGCTTGGTTACCTCGTCCTTTATGAATGCGTGCTTTCTCTCTGACTGGGGTCTTCTATTTTTCTTCACCGATCTGAACCTGGGGTCCAAACTTAGCCGATGCGTCATTATGTCCGGCGGAATCCGTGTTATATCTAAATGGGACCAGGCAAAACAATCGATGTTATCGATAAGAAATTGGACGAGTTTCTTCCCGAGTTCGAGGCTCAACCCTGTTCCCAAGTATACCTTTCGCTCGAGCTAGTGCTCGATTAATGTGACTTGTTCTAGCTCTTCGATTGTTGATTTGGTGGCGTCGGAGTCATCGGGAATCACGAAAGATCGAGGGACCCTTTGATCATCATCCTCTTTGATTTTATGGTTGTCTGGCTGGGTTGGAGCTGATGTCTGTGATTGCTATTTGGTGTCCCGTTCTCCTTTCGGGCCCAATTCGTTTATCGACGAATGTGAGGACATTGGTTTAGCTTCGTCGACGGCGAACATTTCCTTTGCAGCTGGTTGTTATCCGTACACCGTTTTGACACCTACCGATGTCGGGAACTTGAGGGCATGGTGTAGGGCCGAAGGCACAGCTCTCATGTTGTGGATCCCTGGCCTTCCGAAAAAGGGCGTTATATCTCATATCGCCTTCGATCGCGTGAAACTTTGTTTCTCGGATGGTTCTGGCCACGTTTATTGGTAGGATTATCTCACCTTTGGTGGTTTCGCATGCCATATTGAACCCGTTTAGGACCAGAGTTGCGGGTACGATCTGATCATGTAGGCCGAGCTGCTCTACTACCTTCAATCGAATGATGTTGGGCGAGCTACCTGGATCGATTAACACACGCTTAATTTTAGTTTTATTCATGAGTACGGATATTACCAGTGCGTCGTTATGAGGTTGGGCGACCCCCTCTGCATTTTAATCATCAAAGGACAAAGTCCACATGGGTGCGTAATCTTGAGTCCGAGATCGCTTTTCCCTCACCATCGATGTTTTAGTGCGTTTAAGCACTGGTCCCTGAGGGGTATCGATGCCGCCGATGGTCATATGGATGACGTGCTGCGGTTCTTCTTGCTCGTTTTGCTTGCTGAAATCCCTGCTTTTAAAATGGTTCTTCGCCCTATCACTCAGAAATTCATGAAGGTGCCCTTTGTTAAATAAGTGAGCTATTTCCTCTCTTAGTTGCTTGCAATCTTTCGTTATGTGGCCATGGGTATCATGATATTCACACGTCTGATTGGGATTTCTTCGGGCAGGATCGGTCTGCAGGGGTCGAGGCCATTTAGTGTCTTTAATGCGTCCGATGGCTGATACGAGAGCGGATGCACCAACGCTGAAGTTATATTCTGATAATTGAGGTGCTTCTATAGGATCAACATATTTATCGAAGCCTCTCTTACTCATAAGCCCCCGAGAATTTTGTCCTCTATCAATCATTTGATTGTTCCGAACTGCATTGCATGGTGAACCGTTGTTCACCCGATCTGCGACGTACGGTCGATATCGGTCTCTGCTCGACCTTTGTTCTTTGTCGGTCTCCTTTTGGTTTTTAGTAACTGTCCTATTCTGATGAACGGGTCCGTACGGAGCTCCCAACTGATCATCCTCGACCCTAATTTTTGATTGGTATCGGTTGTGTACATCTGCCCAAGTTATCGCTAGATACTCGATCAAATTTTGTTTCAGCCGATGTGATGATGTCGAACTTAGCTCGTTCAACCCTTGGGTGAAAGCTTGTACGACCCAATCATCCGTGACCAGGGGTAATTCCATGCGTTCCATTTGAAACCGAGATACGAATTCCCTCACATTTCATTCTCCCTTTGCTTTACTTTGAAGATGTCTGATTTCCTTGTTGCAACCTTTATGGCACCAGCATGCGCCTTTACGAACGAATCTGCTAACATGGCAAAAGAATCGATGGAATTCGGCAGTAAATTGTGGTACCAGATCATCGCTCCCTTCAAGAGGGTCTCCCCGAGCTTTTTCAACAACACGGATTTGATCTCATCGTCCTCCAAATCGTTGCCTTTTATGGCACATGTGTAAGAGGTGACATGTTCGTTAGGGTCGGTCGTTCCGTTATATTTAGGAATTTCGGGCATACAGAATTTTTTGGGGATTGGCTTCGATGCCGCACTCGACGGAAAATGCTTTTGTATGAATTTTTTCGAATCAAGCCCCTTTATCATTGGTGGAGCCCCCAGGATTTGATCGACCCTGGCATTGTATGTTTCCACTCTCTTGTCGTTGGCTTCGACTCATTTTGTGAGTTCCTCGAGCAATTTAGTAATTCCGGGAGTAGTCCCCGATTCTTGCTCGTTAGATTTCACTATGACGGGCTCTGTTCTGGGGGTGAGTTCTCAGAGTGGATTGGAATCCGGCCTGCTTTGTGCACGAGTTTGTCTCTGTAGCTGAGCTATCGCTACTTGTTGGGCTTATAGCATCTCGAAGATCATATATAAGCTGGCCCCGATTTTTTCCGCGTTTTGGGTGTCTCGGGCTACGGACCGAGTACCGCCCTGAATGCTTCTTTCCGGTTCGGAACGCTGATTAGCCTCCAAAGCTATTTGTGAATTGACATCCAATGGTATTTCGGCTTGAATTTCAGGTACTTCGATTCGAGCCTCGGTGCCATCATTAATTGGCCTTCCGGCCCCGGGTGCCAAGTTGTTGGTTTCATCTTGAAGGCCGGCTTCGTAATTGATCGGCGAAGCTATTTGATTGGTGGTTATTCGTAGCTGATTCGAAATTCAAGATGTTTTCGGAAATAAGTGCAAAGCACAATGGCGTATTTTTTCAGATTTGTATCAAATAACCACTGTTATCCTCGGCCCCACGGTGAGCGCCAAACTATTTACCCGAAAATCGATAGAGTTGAATTTATACGCAGTTCCGAGGATATGTGGCGTAACTTAAGACAAAATGTAAGGATAAATAGAAATATAAATATAGATTACGAAGAATGCAAAATAGATAAGGTTATCAGGAACAATGAATCTTAGGATTCAACAAATAGAATCAATCTAAAAAATTTGAAAGAACAATTCTTTACTGTAGAAAAATATAGCACTTTTATTATAATGTAAGCCTGAGAAAAAAACTTGTTTTACATAAATGGTAACCAAGCCCTCTTATAGTGGAGGGATTTGATTCTAAGCATAATAAAATAAATATTCAATAAGAGACCCATGATAACTCAGTTTTTCCATGATTTCTGCCAAGATTCTCTCTAGTGGGATTGCAACGGCTTTTGTCTGCGAGCTCGATCTTGCTTAGAACCCTCGATTTTGGTTTGAGCTTAATTTTGGCTAGAACTCGTGATCTTGGTTCGAGCCCGATCCTGGCTCGAGCCCTCGAATTGATTCGAGGTCAATGTTGATTGGTCTCTGGATTATCAGCATGATAGATCTACTCTGCATCATGGTTCGATTTCGATTCGAGCTTTGATGATGATATCGAACTCGACACGGATTGGCCTCCCCGGGTTCGAGGTTAGTTTGTTCCACCTTCGGGGTTTTACTTCGATAGATCATCGTTCGAACTCGATCGGACGTGCTAAGGCCGAAACCTATTTCGACCGTATACACCCCTATTTGAGTCCGACTATATCCGAATTCGCGCCGGGTAGGGCCTTATTCGGGGCAGCGCTTCCTAACAAGGATTTTTTCAAACCCAGGGGTCGAACTCGAGAGTCGAGACCTTTGGTTAAGGGAAGAACAATCTCATTCACTGCACCACATCCTTTGGTGGTGACTTTGTTATTGTATGCTCTCTTCTATCCCTAACCTTAACGGATTACAATAAACGGTATAAATTAATTACGGTTATATTTTCCGCATCGAGTTTATATTTAAGTTAAGAATGTAATGTTCATTACTTAAACATGGTTGGATTTGGAGTAGTTGATGTGTAAAGAAGACATTTGTTCGTACTAATTGGTTTGGCGTAAAATATGCTGAGTGCTAGGAAGTATTTACGATATTATTTAAGTATTTATGATATTATTTTGGTTGACGACAAATGTAAAATAAAAGTTGATAACACAAATATGACTTGAGTTACTACCAAATAGTTGCAAGTGGAGGGTTATAAACAGATAAAAATCTATGTATTTTCTATATTTTCATTCTCAATCTTGTCAATGGCATGCTTATTTCCAAAAATTGAATTTCTGAAATTGACCTGAGAACCAATTTGCTCGCCGTTAGCTAGGACTATACCCAAAAGGTATTAATGTACAAGCAAATAAAAAAGAAATCGAGTGGTCAGTAGCAAAGTAATTTAAGTGTAAACTACTATTTAAAGCATAATAATATATTTATAACTTGTTTGGCCAAGCCGTAAAAATTAGCTTATTTTGAATTTTTTTTTTTTTTTTAAATGTGCTTTTCTCAAAAGTAATTTTGGTGAGAATCAATTTGGCTAATTAATTGAAAAGCATTTTCGAGCAGCAATTAGTGTTTGGGTAGACTTTAAAAATTGCTTTTAAGTATATTTTTTTCAAAAGTGTTTTTGGAGAGAAGCTATTTTTTTCTACTTCTACTAAAAAATACTGTTTTTCTTCTAAAAGCTTGGTCAAACACTTCAACTTAAAAAAAAAAAAACTTCTTTTGAAAAAAAAAATGCTTTTGCATTTAGAGATGTTTGGCCAAACAGGTTATTACTAAGTACGATTTTCTTGATTATGTTACACTTAATGGTAAAAAGGAATTGTCAAGGCATAGTTTTCTTGGAAACAAAGGAATTGTAGAAAACTTTAAAATGGCAAGGGAAAAAAGAAGAAATTTATTCACACAGATAATACACAGTATATCAACATATGCATGACTTATATATGCCATTGGATTTATTTAATTCTTAGGTATAACATTAGCTACGGTTATGGGTGTACAAATGAAACCGATAAATTGCACCACCCGATAATCCGAGTCAAACCGAGAAAAAAAAATCGACTATGATTCGGTTTGATTTGGTTTGGTTTTAACTAAAAAAAGTCAAAACGAAACCAACCCAACTCGACAATATTTCTTTTAGTGGTTAGTCATATAAATAATAGTACTTATTAGTCGTAATTTTAAATTATATATTTTTTCATTATGGCTTATTAATAATATTTTTATGCAATTTTATTATCTTTATTGTTGAATATTTCAATACAATGTCATGACTCATCTCATATTTATATTATTTTATTGAAAAACACTTTATATAGTTCTGTCTTACTAGGATTAAAGAAATATTTGGAACACAAATTTTACGTTTTGTGCCACGAAGACTTTATGGGAAAAAATTCGAAAAAACTCAAAAACCCGAAAAATTCGAGAAAATCTGAGATTAAAAAACCCAAAAATACACTATATAAATAGATAAAAAATATTTTTATAGCCATATATAATATATTTTGATTTTCTTTGATTTAATAGTATATATTTACTTTTATATACTTTGATTTCACTTGATTAAAATTTTGGTTCCACTGTTAGCTTAAGGTCAACTAAAATATGTCTTATGGCCGACCAAAAAAATGAGAACTAGCATAGTACAATGAAGTATTTGCAAAAATATGAAAACTACAAATGTCATATCGAGTGACGTAATTCTTTTACGAGGGAAATAATGAAATCGTGTTATTGAAATTTGAAATTAGCATAATATGTGCGTAAAATGGAAGCAACAAACAAAAATAGAAAGCGAACAGGAGAAGTATTAAAGGAAGATTCTGGAAGTTGCAACTAAACCATGATTAATTAACAGAATTTATTTACTACTAAGTTTGAGGGAAAAAAACAGAATTTAGTAAGTTTAATTATCTATCTCTCACGAGTCACCACAATTCCCGTATAAATTCATCGGTGGAACCTTTCTCTCTCCTTTCCCCTTTTTCTCTCTCTACTCGCGCCTCTTCGAGATCCACCACTCTCTCTACAGCAAAACCCTAGAACTCAAAGCTTCTTAGAGAGAGAGAGAGAGAGAGAAAGGCGGAGAGAGAGAAGCTCAGAGATTATACCAGCAAATCTCTCTCACATTTCCCTGATCTAATACAAATCCAGGTACATCAAATTAATCTTACTCTTTTTCCGTACATGACCTCCATTGTATTTAATAAAGTTCATTTTTTGACGTGTTTATATTCGTTTTTATATGTGATGTGGTGAGATATGTGAATAAATGATCACGAGCCTAAGGTTTTGAGCATTTTTTGTTATTTTTTTGGTTAATTTAATACATTTCATGTTTTTTCGTGTTTATATTCGTCTCTATATGTGATGTACTAATAGATATGTGAATAAAAAAATACGAGCCTAGGGTTTTGACTTTTTGAGCTTTTATTTTTGTTATTTTTTCTGGTTAATTTTGTATTTAGGCCTTTATTGAGGATGGCGGCAGTAGCAACAGCAGCGGCAGCACAACCAGTTTCTGCTCAAGTTGTGCGTATTGATATTAGTTCCCGATTTTTCTCAGCTCAGTTCTGTATTTCTTTGTCTAGTTAGACAGTCATTTGAGTTTATTTTTGTTTGTATATAGGTGGCTAATGCATTTGTGCAGCAATACTATCATATATTGCACCATTCGCCTGGGCTTGTATTTAGGTTTTATCAGGATATAAGCAAGCTTGGACGCCCCGAAGATGATGGCTCCATGGGCATCACTACCACAATGCAAGTAAGCGCCTTCCCCCAATATTTATTTAGTTTTAGGAATTCGCGAGCAATGTGCCTAAATATTTTGTTCCTTTATGATTGTGCTGCCATGTGATCTTGAGGTCACATGTTTAAGCCGTGGAAACAGCCTCTTGTAGAAATGCAGGGTAAGGCTGCGTACAATAGACCCTTGTGGTCCGGCCCTTCCCCGGACCCCGCACATAGCGGGAGCTTAGTGCACCGGGCTGCCCTTTTTTATGATTGTGGTTTCTTAATTTTTTATTGGCTGCTTGGAAAATTCTATAAGAATTGAGAGATAGTTGATTGATTAGATGAGGAACAAGGGAGTCGAGTTTTGTCGAATTTTGATTTTTATTTCTGCAGTTAAAGATCACATTTTTTACGAAGAAATGTATTAAATCATAATTAGTGTTAGATGATCACATGTAAAAATCACATTTATCTAATTAATATACACATATCGCTCAGGAAAAGAATGGTTTTAATCCCTCTGTTTCAAACTAAATGCCTTAATTTGACTTTGCACTTATATTGAAAAGTTAAAGATCAGAATAATATGGTATTAGTTGAGAGAGCATGTTCTATATCAAGTACATTAGTTTTTGTAGAATAATACAGAGCGAAAAAGTCGTACGATTTGGAGAATATTAGCTGTAGAGATGTGGATGCATACTTGAATTTGTTATGCAGGTTTTGGGTTTGGAGAAGATCTAATTGCCTTTCAATGAATTTAAAACTGGTCAACATTGAGAGGCTCATGTTTAGGTATAATAGGGAGATAGATTTTTTACTTTCTGCTGATCTGTGCTGTTTTCTCTTTTGAATGATCACTGCTGAAGTTGCTCATGTTCTGTCATTTCATGTCAAACGCAGGCAATCAATGATAAGATACTCTCACTTAACTATGGAGACTTCAGAGCAGAGATTAAGTCTGTGGATGCCCAAGAATCCTTCAATGGCGGGGTGCATGTCCTTGTGACTGGATATTTAACTGGGAAAGATAACTTGATCTTAAATTTCTGTCAAACGTTCTTCCTAGCACCGCAAGATAGAGGGTACTTTGTCTTGAATGATATGTTTCGATACGTAGAGAATGTCCGTCAGCATGATGCAGTCCAGGTTCCAGTAACTGATGCTGAGGCTCCTGTCACGCCACAGCAAAGTAATTGAAACAAATGATTGGTTCTTTCGGCAATACCCTAATTAGCAACTGACGAAGTATTTGTTTTGAAGTTGTTGCAGATCCACCTCCAGTACAGGAGAATCACATTCCTGAGCAAAGCACACCGCCAGCGGAGGAAGCTGATGTGGGAGAAGTTTACAACCCACCTGAGAATGGTGATGTGCCTATTGTTGAAGAGGAAGTGCCTGTGTCTGAGGTTGTTGATGAAGTCCAAGATGGCTCTGAAGTGGTAGTTGAATCTGACACCAAAACTGGGGAAGTTCCTAAGAAGTCATATGCTTCAATTGTAAGTGGCCATGGGCAACAAATAACTGAAAGCATATTCTTCTTAGTGTATGCTTACAAGGGGTTAATTTGCAATATTAGTACCTCTATATTTATATAGTTAAGACGGACTAGAGCATTTGCTAAGTCTTATTGGTTTTCAAAGATGATTTGGGGAAGGAAAAGGTCTATTGAAGTTTTCTTAGTTAGACAATTTGCAATTTGTTTCAGGTCATGCATCTCAAGGAAAGCGCTGCTACTTTCTCCCCTCCTCCAGCACCTTCTAGGAAGCCTATGGCAAAGAGGGTTGAGCAAGTGAATCAACCAGCCACAACAGCAACTGATGGCCCAGTTTCCAGCTCAGATAGTGTTGATAACATAAATGACCCAGAAGGAGAAGGTATGCAACTGCAGAGTTTGCTTCCAGTTTTTTGGTTGCATTTTAAATTATATTTCACTATAATTTGTGTTGATTTCTCATTCTTGTGTTTATTAAACTGCCTCCAGCAGCTGATGGCTACTCAGTCTACATAAAAGGCTTGCCTATGAGTGCGACTGTGGCCTTGCTTGGAGATGAGTTCAAGAAGTTTGGGCCTATCAAAAATGGAGGCATTCAAGTCAGAAGTAACAGGGTATCTGTTTGTGCTATTTTCCTGCTAATTAAAGAAAAAACTGCATGTGCATTCTTTTGCTATAAGTTCCTCATTTGCAATTACGAATTCTTTAATTAATAAACTGATTTAAGTCAGCAACAGGGATTTTGTTTTGGATTTGTGGAATTTGAAGTGGAGAGTGCTGTGCAAAAAGCAATCGAGGTATCTCATCTTCACCCCCCACATGCATGTCATGTATTATAAGTTGAAGAGGATGAGAAAAACAGTTGAACTCCCCCCCCCCCCCCCCCATGCATGTCATGTTTTTTAAGTTGGAGTGGATGAGAGGAGTAGTTGCTAAAATTTCTTTCATCAAGTACAAGTACTTTGGGAAATGCATAAGAAGTCAGTGAGCACCCATATGCCTTACTTTTATTAGTAGTGTTGAGTAACCATATTGCTGTGAGCTGTTCTTTTCTTTGAAGTTGAGCTTTTTGTCGTTTCGGCTTTACTTTAAACTGCTTTTGTGGAACTAATTAATTGATTTTGTTTCAATGTCTGTTTTAGTTTTACATTATATTGTTTGATGTTTCTAGTAATAATGACTTGGTAACTTTTCTAACTTATTGTTGCATAGTAGCTCTATGAAAGCTCATACTGATTTTGACTGCTTTATGCTGGAAGGTTTCTCAAATAAAAGTTGTTGAATTTGAAGTAGTTTGAATGTTAATCTTGTACGATCTGTCAAATGAGTGTGTTGGATCAGATTTTGGAGGAGTTGAAATAGGTTTGAGTCAATGAACAAGTTGTGACCCCACCTCCTGAAATTTGTTTGGGTTATGATGGGCTAAACAATGGGTCATAGCCCGGCCTTTACAAATCAAAACCGGGTCTTTTTAATATGTAGTTATACAATTGAGCTGCTACATATGTCTCAAAACATTCTCCTCTCTCCCAAAACAAAAGAACAATAAAATGGAATGGCAGTTATTTCGCTTGGTGGACTAGTTTGTCCAAGTAAGTCTTTTCCCTCATTATCCAGCATCAGCAAATTGATGGCACTGGATTGAGGAAGTACTGTTTTTAAGGTCTTGATTAAATATTGAAGTTGGGTATTTTCTTTTTAACCCCAAATTGACTGTCTCCATCATTGTAATTTCGTCATCTTGCCGCAAATGATCTGGAATTCAATGCCATGTAATATTTTCACTAATTACGCAGCTGGAATGAAATTTATGCCAATTAGGTTTATTTGGGTAAGGCTGCGTACTATAGACCCTTGTGGTCTGGCCCTTCCCCGGACTCCCCGCATAGTGGGAGCTTAGGGTACCAGAATGCCCCTTTTTAAGTTTATTTGGGTAATTCTTTACAATTTAATTTGGGCTATTAAGGTATTCCTAATTGACCTAAACTTTTGCATCAGTTGATTTGTGCTGCCTATTAATGAAGTTTACTCCTTGTCTAACCCGTAAAAATTCTGTCGGATTACATTACATGTTTCTGGGTAAAATTTGGTATTGTCCAAGTTAAGTAAATGTTCCTTGCACACAACCCATTGAAGTGTGGCGGCTTGCACTCTTGTGGGTCTATCACATTTGGCCTTAATTAACAATTCTTATCGTCACCTCAGCCAGTTCTGCAAATATAAAACTATCTCCTCTGCATTTATGTTGCACTATTTTCCTTTTTGTCATCTCTAAAAGAGGTTGACATGTTTGTAGATTTAGAAACTAGATTTCTTCTTTCCCATTTGATATTTGTCATGAGTTGTTGTAAACCCCACTAGATGAAAAAACAGATTGTAAGGTACAAGAGTATATTTGACATGTGGCTATACTATGCATTCCAAGTTGTTCCCTGTAGAAGCTTTAAACTGTGCAGTTCAAGGGAATGGAAATTACTTTAGAGGCAAGAATTGTTAAATCTGGTTTGGAAGATTTCATGTGGTAGGTCTCGGAGGCAGATGGTGGTTTTATTGAATATGCACTTTGGGTCATGTTGGTATGGTTATCATTTAGGCTAGTATGCATGCTAGTACTCCTTGCTTGTGTTATGCCTCATCCAATTTGTTCCTTTGCCCCCACTCAGTTTTCTTTTGGGCTTCCTTTGCTTCAGGCTTCTCCAGTTCTAATCGGTGGGTGGCAAGCTGTGGTCGAGGAGAAGAGGTCTACCAATTCTCGAGGTAAGCTTAATGATTGTCCTTTGGAAGTGATTAGAATGACAGATGCGTAGCCAATAGGAAAAGTTTAAATAATTGCATATTCGACATGTGTTGTGTTGGGTATAGTAAAGGACATGTTTCTATAATTACTGCGTCCTTTCTGATTGAGGAGAGTATTATCTTGTTTTTCCGCTTTCATGGCAAAGCATTCTTGAAAAGAGGAAGCTGAAATGGCATTTTTGAGGGGCCGTTGATGTTTTGGTTTTAATTTATACATAAAGCGATATCCATTTATGTATATAAAGGGGAAATGGATATCGAAGCGGATAATGGAGCAGCGGGTAGGGGCCGCTGGGCTGCCCTGCTTTATTACGGATCTTAAGAAGGAAAATGTCTAAAATTTGGACTTCACGAATCACTCCTAGAAAGTGTAGCAACATTATTACCTTTTTACAATGAATTTAATTGTCTTATCTCTATTGCAGGTAACACCAGAGGTAGGTTTCAATCTGGAAGGGGTGCTGGATTCAGGAACGATGGTGGAAGAGGACGAGGAAATTATGGAGGTGGCAGGGGCTATGGTCGAGATGATTTCAATGGAAGAAATGAGTTCAACAACAGGGGTGGCAGTCGTGGGGGGTCATCAAACCGCGGAGGCGATGGATATCGGCGAACTGACAACACAGGTGGGCGAATGAATCGTGGTGGTGGGGTGCCTAATGGAACAGCTAAAAACATGGCACCCCGCTATTCTGCTACAGCTTGAATAGTAGTAGCTTAGAGCGAAATGAGAGTTGGTCTTATTATTTGAATCTGACTTTTAAATGATTAACTGTTGAGGTGGAAAGAAATTTTGTCAGGAGCAATGATGTTTTCCCAAGAGCTCTATTTGCTAATTTTTCTAGTTAATTATTTTTTTGTTAATCATAGGTGAGATAGGAATGGAGTTCTTAGAAGATTCCTTTGTGTAGCATATCTGAGCCCTAGGAAGAGATTATCCCGTCTTTTCTGGGCCTTTTTGTATTGGATTATTGTTTGGGGCTTTTTACTTGTGATCGTGGAAATTTATTTATTTTAACCGTGATTTTGCGTGGCTTTATGATCAGATGCAGCGTAATTTGTCTTATGCCGTGATAGATTATGCAGGGATTAGTTGTTCTGATATTGTTTTTTATTCACTGTTTGGTATGTTGTATTAAAAATAATAATTGCATAATTTTTAAGAAGGTACAAGTTTGGTTTTAACTACCCCACCCTTTACAAGGTATAAGTTATCCCGGTATTAATTTTAATTTCGGGATAATTTATACCAGGTTTGCTAACCAAACAAAGTATTAAGGGTACTTCCTCCGTTTCAATTTAGATGGGGTAGTTTGACTCGGTACAGAGTTTAAGCAAAAAAATAACTCTTAAAGTTTGTGGTCATAAAAACTTAAGGGATAAAAGCTTTGTAGGGTTATTGCATTTGTGCGGTTATAAAAACTTCTTATTAAGGGTAAAAAAAGTAAAATGAAGAGTTTAAAGTTAAATTATTTTCAAATTTAGAAATGTGTCATTTATTTTGAAATAGACTAAAAAGGAAAGTAACTTATTTAATTTAAAACAGAGGGAGTAATAAATTTTTATACCAGCACTATACCTTCTTATACCTCATACCAAACAAACAACCCTCAGTTGTCTGTCTTTTATCTAGTATTGAAAGAAATAGTTAGTTATTTTGTTTTTTATAAAGATGGTGTCCAATTAACTCGCGCATCTCAACAATTTCATCCATTGTGCCGGTGCTCATCTATGTACCAGTTCACAATGAATGTAACTGAATTTTGTTGGCGTACAGCACCATATCCATCAGAATCATGTACGACATAATAAATGCATACAGGCTGAAAAATATCTAAACTGGTCTCAGTTGCATATGATAATTAACTACACACTTACTGATCGATGACTTCATAAGCAATCTGAAAGAAAACATTTGAAGCTGCTGCCTTCAGGAGTTAATCTGCAAATCACTAAGCAGTTTTGGGGTACTATTCACTGTGAACGAGAGAGTTCACTTGCAAACAAGAAGGTTGTATATACGAACCTATAAATCTATGCACTAACAACTTGAAATGCATCCCATACTCGAGATGAAGGCACAGCTGACCTACAGACTACACAGAGTGACGAAATTAAATACCAGAAAAAATAATGTTGCTTAATCATGAATTCTGAAGTAAATTACTACCCACAAAATTGCCAATATCTAAACTCTGACAGTAGCCTTCTGAATTAAATAGAACTTGCTATATTATTTTAACTTCTGGTCCATCCATAAAAATTCAACACCATATAGACAATTGAAAACTAAAACACCAAACTACTGTTGATAAAAACGCGAAGATCTGGATAGACAAATTACTAGCTAAGGCATAGAAAAATGAGCACTAATTTTCCGTGGGAGAGAGCAACGGCAAGTCATGTTAAGGGATGCTTGTAGGAATAGCTTATTAAACCCATGAAGCATAAATCCACCTGACCTCATTTATTTAAAGACCGAAATTACATGCCTGCACGTACTCATTTTCATAATCCACATACTTTGTCCAAAGAGGCCGAAATTGGTTCATTGCAATATCAAGCCATGGCTTCATATTCCCATTAAAGTGGACAACTGCAGCATTATTGATCTCATCCATGCTTATGCTTGGATTGTAGCCAAGCCCCAACACATGCCAAGATTTGTCAAGTGGCTTCGTAGTAGAATAAAATGTGATTAAACCAGGAGGAAGTGTACCCAATTTCCATAAGGTTCGGTTTTCGTTCTGCAAAGATTAGAAGCTCCATTAGTTAAAATAGTATAAACTTGTAATACAAATTATACTAGCCTACAACAACAACTCACTATAATCCCACAAGTGGGGTCTTGGGAGGGTAGAGTGTACGCAGACCTTACCCTTGCCTTTAAGAAGGCAGAGAGGCTGTTTCCGAGATGCTGTTAGGAAGGGAAAAGGGGAGGGGCAATAACAAACAAGCCGATCTGACAACCGAAGCGAAAAAATGCAGTGCATCATGACACTTCAGAAATAGGAAAATTTGCTTTAATGGAAATAAAAGCTAGCATCTGTCACTGATTTAATCTACCGGAAGCAAAACACCATGCTTAATAACCTCTTCAGATCTATAACTACTGAACATGGTTTGTGAAGAGCTCAAAACAGATCATGTCAAGCACCTAAATTGCTGAGGGTTACTAAGTCAAGATATGAAGAAAAGCAGATGAAACAAAAAATGTACACATGTTCATATGTATTTGCATGAGAGCACGACAAGAATCCAAGTAACACAAGAACTAACCATGTAAACTACATTTTTGGAATAAAGCATAACTACTCCCTCTGTTCCAATTAACAGGCACTCTTTGCTTTTTAGTTTATCCGAAAAGAATGATACTTTCCTATATTTTAACTTTAAACTTCTCATTTTACTCTTAATGATACAGTTTTAGCCACATAAATATGGTATGTTTAAGACTACAGGTCCCAAAAATCTTCTTTTCTTTCTTAAACTTCGTGCCTAGTCAAACACCACCAAATAAAATGAAAAGGAGGCAGTAAACCTTACCAGACTCTGCCAGTAATGGTATTCCTCAGTGAGCTTCTCCCTCCTCCAAGCATCCAAGTCAAAGAAGTTCATTCCGTAAGCCCATGCACAAGCTTTGGGGTTGAACTTCTCCTTGATCAAAGGATGTGAGAAATTCATGTATTGTGCATAACGATGGAATGAACCAAAACATGTCTCCACAGCTCCATTCACCTTACCATCCATATCTATCTTCCATAGACCTGTCAAATCCTTCTGAACAACTATATCATCGTCCAAGAACAATATCCTGTGCAACTTGGGGTACAATTCTGGTAAATAGAATCTAATGTGGTTCAATATTGAGAGATACTTCGGGTTCCTGAATTTCATATTAGTTGCATCCTTTGTTGCATTCTCGAGCTTATTCTCAAAGTAAAACTGCTGAAGTTTTGCAGATTCAAGCTGTTTAAGAACTGGAACATAAGAAGAATTCAGGAACTTATAATCCTCGACTGACTTCACTTCAATAAAAGCCCCATTATAATCTTTCATCTTGAACATAACTTGCATAGCCCCAAGATTCATTTTATCGGTCACCACATGAAATACATGCTTCGATGGGTCTTTTGAGTGTTTAACAGCCGAATTCACCACAACTGAAGCAGCAAGCACATTGTCAGAGAAAATTGCATAATGATAAAGATTAGGATCCTCGAATTCTGGTGGAGTATTCCTATCATCAGTATACTTATCTGGATGAGCTATTCGCTCTTCCATTAACTTCATTGCCAAACAATGCACGCTCTTTGGGATAGACTTTGCAGCAATCAAGCTCGAGAAAGCACCTTGCTTCTTCGCCTTCGTTAGCTGTTCATTGACAGCAAAAATTGTGTCTTTCAGCTTCTGAATCTTTAATTGATTATCAAATGACTCTTTTGCCTCAGCAACAACTTGTCGCGTGACTTTAATCCGTTCCTTCACCTCTTTCTCAAACTGCCTAAGCACCGGCTCGTTCATAGAGTTCCCATCTGAATCAAATAGTGTGCGGTATGAAGGTTTTGAAATCAGATCTGTAAAGTTCCTAGATAACTCAGCAAAAACTCGAACGAGCTTTGAGTTCTCGAGCTTCAGCTTCCGAGCATAGGAAGCATAAGCTAGAGCCAATGCACGGTGATCATCTGCTTGCTTCTTAATCTGATCAAGCCTCGGCTTCAATGGATCGGATTTCAAAGCTAAAACAGACCTTCGTAGTCCACCTCTATATAAATCATGTGAATTTCCCTATTCAACCATAAACCACGCCATTAATGCAAAATCAGAAGGCAAAAGCTACTTAGGGATAAAGAAGGATCTATGAAAAATTATGCAATTAAGGCATATAAAACTCAGAAATCATAAAGACCTATTTGAATCACAGACACGTAACTCGTGATTCATGAAATGATAATAAAAAATTAAAGCTTTCTAGATTGAGATCTTAGTAACTTGAAAAAAATGTAACAACAACAACAACAACAACAACCCAGTAAAATCCCACGGGTGTACGCATACCTTACCCCTACCCGATGGAGTAGAGAGGTTGTTTCTGGTAGACTGGAAAAAAAAAAGTGCGTACTTCATAAGAAAAAAAATGACTAAATACCGAGTAAATAGTTTCATCAAAGTATCACAATCAAAAATCTCCAGATTGAGATAAAGTGACTACTCAATAAGAACTAATCAGAAAAAATACAGAAAACATCACAATCGAAGCTTCCAGAATGAGATCTTCGAGATTTAATAAGAAAATAAGCACAAAAATATTGAGTAAAGAGTTTCACAAGCTAATCTATCAAAGGTTTCCAGGATTGAGATCTTAGTAACTTGATAAAATGTGCATATTTAGTGAGATGAAAGTAACAAAAATATTAAGTAATGAGTTTCATAAAAAAAAATCAAAATATTAAATGTCCAGATTGAATTATTAGTGACTAGAGAAATGTGACTACTTAATTAGAAAAAAAATACAAAAAAAAAAAATTACAGAATAAAGAGTTTGTCATGACCACCGACAGTTTTGTAGGGTAACAGACAGCAAATCAATGCTCATATATAAAGTGAGAAAGGAGAAATGTTAGGGAAAGTACTTACGACGGAGAGATCGGAGGGATCGGAGGAGGAAGTGAAGAGGAAAGAGAGAGCTAATAAAAGGAAAACAGCGACAGAGAGAAAAGAGGCGAAGAGCTTGAACGTGAGCCGAATTCCGGTGCCGGAAACGGCGATGCTCCGATCGGAAAATGGAGTTCGGTAGGAGCTCCGGAGAGCCATTTTTCGTTGGAGTGAGAAATCTCTGAGAAGGTATCTGTATATTTATTTATGAGTGTGTGATTATTTCACACTGGGGGAGGAATAAAGAAATTGGAGAGAGGCAATTGGCGAGTGAAGAAGAAAGGCGGATTTGACGGTGGAGTTTGGGTGTGGGTCCCAATATGTTAAGCAATGTGGGTCCCGATCTCGATCTAGCTTTATTTATGACTTATTATGAGTTAAGAGTGCAGTGTTTTCATTAATCATATACACAATGCAGGGTTTTGTAATTACCGGCATTGTGCTTTATTGATTTTATTGATTTATAGTAATTGTTTGGGAAATCAGTAATAATGAAACTAATTAGGAGTTTAGGACTACTGAAAAAGTGGGGGAAGTAATTATTTTTAGGGTTGCTATTTATGAATTAGTCAGTACTTATTTTATCTTAAAATTTTGAACTAAAAATCTTAATTTCAGGATATTTGTGTTCCAAAAAATTGAATTGAAAAACTAAAATTGTACTCAATTTTCCTAAATAGCAGCTCTTTAGAGTGTGGAAATGACAACAAGTAGCCACTCTAAAAGGCTGATATTCGGTGCGTCTTGAATTTTAGTTTTTCAGTTCAATTATTTATGAAAAAAATATCCTGAGTTGTCGTGAAGTTAAGATTTTTAGTTTAAAATTTCAGGACAAAATAAGTACTGGCTAATCCCTAAATAGTATCATCGAGAATGGCTATATGTGCACTTGCCCCTTTGTGGCTACCTAGTGTTATTTCTATTGAAAAGTGATTCTCAGGGCCCATGACGGGGCTATGAAGTGAGATTCTGCACATATTATTGGATCAAATAGATTATTGAAGAAGAGGAAATCTACGCGGTATACTTATTGAAAACACCAGTTAACTTCATATACATTTAAAATATTTATTTTACATTCTATACCTACTTTATAAAACTTTATTTACTTTTTATATCTTTAATATCATTATATGCCATTAAACAAATTCCACCTTTTAAGGGATTAGATTATGTGTCACTCAAACTTGATAAATCTCTTAAAACACTCCATCATCCCAAGGAATTAGGATTATACATTTTCACCTAAACATATGAACCCCAATGATTTCTTGTTCCAAATAAATAACCCTCTCTATTCTTTCCTATAGCATATGGGTGTAGAAGGAGGAAGAATATGAAAATGGAGCATTTGTTTTGTACAAGACAATACCTCTTTACCATTATTTGTTAGATAAAGTGTTTCTTCTTTTTTGTTTTTCTTTTACATCTATGTAATCAAAAGAAAAGTTAAAATAAGGTAAACATATTTTAATTTGGAATACAATATCTAAACTACAAAAATATTAGAATATACTATTCAAACCAATACACCACAATATTCTAATTAAAATTACAATATTTAAATCAAACACGCCACACTATTCTAATTTGGAATACAATATTCAAACCAAACATACCAAAATATTTTAGTGTGCGATACACTATCCAAACCAAACATACCAAATTACAATTGATTAATGAAGAATATAGTATTCAAACCAACACACTATAATATTCTAATAATGAATACAATGTTCAAAACCAAACATATCGCAATATTCTAATTGGGAATATAGTATACAAATCAAATATACCATATTATTCTAATTGGGAATATACTATTCAAACCAAACATACCACAATATTCTAATTTGAAATACAATATTCAAATCAAATATACTTTTATTTATATTTATTGTGTATATATTATTTTACTTCGAATATTAACATTCTTTAATAGTATACAATGATTAGTTTACTGTATTTTTTTATTGTATAGAGGAAGATAAACTTCTATAACAGCAAAGGTTCCCACAGTAAAAAAAATTGTTTAATGGATAATCTTTTTTTACTTTAATTTTGGTCCAAGTTTGAAACTAGGATGGAATAAGATTTTGAGTAGATTTGCTTTGTGTATATAGCTTTCTTTAATTTAGGGGACATATTTATTAGGTAGTGATTGTCCTTTAACTAATTATAAATGCTTATACACATATAACATAAGTTATATATTTACCAAATATTTTTATTTTAAACAATTGAATAGACAGCTATTCAAATTTATTTTTCTTTATCTCTATTCCTCCCATCCTAATAACTGGACTATTACTCTCTCCCTCTCTTTTAGGGTGAAGATAACTGTGCATACTTTCCATATTGTGGAGCTAAGGCAAATGTGCTTAGTTAAGGGAAGAATGAAAATCAACTTATTTGGCAGAAGCACAATAAACTGGTCTATGGGTATTAACTTACAGTAAGAAATTTTTCCACACTTTTAAATTTTTAATCTTGTGATAACATTTTTGGTATTTTCGCTCAATATTTCATCTGAGTGTCTCCAACAACTAGACTTTAATCTCAACTTCTTGATGTTGTCTATTTTGATTGAAAGCTATAAACAAGTGTGCAGTATCGGCATATCAAAATTAGAATTGACATCTTGAATTGCTGAGGGTGACATCTTCTTTGAGTAGAATAGCAAGTGGTTTTGGTATCCCACTATATGCGGACGACTACACCCCAAAGCAGATAGAATGTCTTATGCCAGAGTACAACAACTATATCAACAAAAAACTTAGTGTATACCCATAAATGGGTTGTGAGAAGAGTAGTGTATACGCAGACCTTACCCCTACCTTATAAAGATAGAGAGGTTATTTTCGATATACACTCGGCTCAAGGAACAGTGGAAAAGCAACAAGTAGCAAACAATAGTAACAACAATATATTATGGTAACGGGCGCGAATGACACAACATGTACTAGTAAAGAACCGTGAATAAGATAATACAAAAATATTCCTAGTACTACTGGTAAGCCTAGGAGAAACACACTACTATTTGTCAACCTACAACCCTAATTCTCGACCTCCACATCTTTCTAATCTCTTATGCCAGAGTGCTTGTGGAAATTGATATCACTAGGGAATTGCTTGACAAGATTATGGTGAAAGACCCCAATGGAAGAAGTTTTGAGCAAGAGGTGTCCTATGACTGACGTCCAGAGTATTGCACAACTTGCTTACAGTTGAGTCATTCTTGCCAAAAGAAGATGAATCAAGAACAGCCAAAAGAACCACAAAAGTAAGTGAAGAAGAACTTTACTAAACAGAAGCAGGCATGGCAAGTTAAATGAGTGATACAAATTGAGGAAAAGCATAATATACCCATAGGAGATACAAGCACAAAAACTCCAATTCCAGAAAGCAAGACACCTGATGCAGCTACATCTAAGGAGGAGGGGTGGACAAAGGTGAGAGGGAATTCAGCGAACAAGGCCTATGTTTGTGTGCTTGACAGTAAAATGAATTTCAGTTTTACAGCAATATATGTCCTGCACACCGTTGGGGATAAAGAAAGTTTATGGCAGGAATTGAAACAATTGCATAGCGTCCAGCAAGGACCATGGCTAGCTATGGGGGATTTCAATGCAGTTTTAATAGTGGAAGATAGAATCAATGGATCCCAAATTCAAGAAGCAGAAATTATTAATTTCAAAGAATTCATACAAGATTGTAATATGGTTGCATTGAGGAGCATTGGGGGGAACATATACATGGTCAAATAAAACAGTAAGCAACATAATTGATAGAGGGGTGGTTAATGCCGACTGGATGAACAACTTTCCTCATCTAGATATGATAGTTATGGAACCATATTTTTCTGATCATTGTCCTCTATCAATCAAAGTGGAAGGCAACCAAAGCAAGGGGTGCAAATCTTTCAGATTTTTCAACTTCATCGTTGAGCATAAAGACTTAATTTCTTCAGAAAGTGCAGGAAGCATGGAAAAGCATAGGAAATGGAAGGACTATGGGTGACATCTGAACTGAATTGAAGATGGTGAAGCAAGAAATTAAGCAATTCAATAGTATTCATTATTCAGGAGTTTGAGAAAAAGATTAAAAAACTCAGGCAACAACTATTGACAGTACAAGAGGAATTAAGGATGATAGGAAGATCAAGTGTTTTGGTCGACAAGAGGAGACCTGGAAAAGTGGGTGCTTATTGAAGAGAGCATAGCAAAGCAAAAATCCAGAAAATAATGGTTGCAACTTGAAGATGCCAATACAACTTATTTATTTGCATCCATAAAAAATAGAATCTCACAAAACAAGATCAGAAATTTGATAGATGGTAATGGTGTTCTGATGCAGACTGACAAAGCTATCAATGAAGAAATCATAAGATTCTACAAACACTTACTGGGTTCTAATGCCAACTCTTTACCTGCAATTAATCCTACAGTAGTGAAGGACGAGCCATGTTTGACCAGAGACATGCAGTTACCGCTGATTGAACTAGTTTCATGATTGAAAGTACAGGATGCTTTGGAGGATATTGACGACCAAATGGCACCAGGATGTGATGGTTTTAATGCCCTATTTTTTAAAAGAGAGAGGTAACAGATGATGTTTTTTTATTTTTTTTAACATTAATGAGTTATTGTTGATACCCAATTTTGACTCATATTTTATAAAATATTCCATATACTTTTAAAATATCATTCTGCACTATTACCCAATTTATAGGGGTCATATCAGTATTTTCTATAATTTTTTAAATCTTTTAAAATTAATTTCATGTATTTTTAATTATTAAATATTTACTAATTATTCATCCAAATTATTTTGAGTGATTTAAATTAGTTATTTATACCCATATGCGCATTTTATAATATTTTACTCTATATTTTACATAATTATATTTGGAATTTTGTTATTATTTACAATATTTGCAATAATAGCCTATATTCTCATAATAATTATATTTTATTATATTATTGATGTCAAAATAGTATTTTTATATTTTTATAACTCTGAATTATTGTTTTTAAGTATTTAATGTCTTAAATAATATTTTTATTATTTAGTAGTTATTTTTATAATTTATATTTTTTATAAATTTCATGTATTTTAAAACCCAGTCCAAAACTGGGCTTAAATTGAGCCAAACCGGACCAAAGCTGGCCCGGATGTCCAAAATCCCTAGCCCAATTCCCCCAGCTCAAACCAAATGATTCTTTAAGTTAACCCGGTCGAAACCCGTTGAGCGACCCGTCCCATCCACTCTTTAAAATCCTGGCCGTTGATCTCTCAAGATCAACGACCCACAACCGCCCCCAATTTTAATTACCCTACCCCTAATCCCATTTCCTACCCGACCGTTGCCCCTAAACACTCTCAATTCCTCGCCTTCTCTTATGAGAAACTCTAGTAGCCGCCTCACCCTAAACTTCTTCGAATCCGATCAAATCATGGATTCTCTCCATGATTCACTTACCCATTTCGTGATGCTTCGCTACTGTATACGCGTTTGTGGTGTTACTTAATTCTTGCCCAATTTTTTGCAAGAACTAGCTTTCAAGAACGAGCTTGATTGACTTCGATTTTGTGAAGATTTGAGAGATGTTCCGTCTATATACACTCTACAATGAACGATTATTGTATTCCTGGTTCGATTTACAGTCGTTGGACCCAACTAGGATTTGATTTTTTCACCTCCTTTGTCGGCTCTGCCACTGATTGCATGTGATCTTTCTTTTCTTATTTATGTATAATTGATTGTTTTTCCATGTTTGTTTGTTCAAATCGACTATTATATAACCCCACCTCGATTTCCCCCTTCGGACAGACTTTGAATCATTATCACTCCCTCACTTACTCACTCACTTTGTTCTAAAACCTTTGGTTCTTGGCCGTCTGAAAGCCAAGGCCACCAGAATTCGTTTAATTGACCTTCTCAGTGCGAGCACTGCTCGGGGTTTATCTGAAACCCTTGGGAACTATGACGCACTGAGTTTAGGGATTCTATTGCTCTCTTTTCTATTGACGATTGAAGTACTACTGTGACTATTCTTCTTATTTGCTTGTTTGTCAATCTGCAACTGGTAAGTCTCTTCGGCCATAGCAATTTCATTCGCCTTCCTTTATATTTTGTGCTTTGTGTATGCATGTCTCAGAAACTTTTATGAAATAATATCCTACTATGCTACCTTGCTTATAACCTTACTTGCTCTGAAGACCTCTTATGATTCTATACCTTTAGCATATGAACTTGCCTAAATTTCTAATTATGAATGGCTATTTGTGTATTTAACATAGGCAATTTCTATCTCTTTTAACTTGTTTAGTCTACTGTGTTTATGCCGATATCTAACGCTAGTCCTGAGTTTGCCTCTCTGCTTTGTTCTGGACTATTATGTCAACTAACTCACGCCCAGAAAGTATTTTGATTCCTGTTGAGTCATTCACGCCTAACTTTCTATCTTTCTGGGGTTCTACTATTAGTTATGACCTGTTCCCATGCTATTCATGACTCTATTGTGTACTTTTGACTTGCTCAATTCTATGTTCTTCAGTATTAGTTGAGATCTTTAGAATAAACCTTATAACTAGCCATTTTCTCCTATATGTGGCCAACTAGTACTAGGTTTGATACCTGCTTGTCTTGCTTTTAAAAATTAACATGTCTCTTGTATTGTGACTGGTATTCAGCATGCTAAAGTTTCCCCTGCTCAATTAAGTAATTGTTTGACCGTGAACCTGTTCTGTTATGGCTTTCATATTAGACATACCATGTAAAGGTTGTGCTCTACTTGTTGTTGTCTATGATTCTACTAGATTTTCATATTTAAATCTCATGCCTAAAGTTCTTTAGGCTAGTTCTGGACTATGCTTTGTTTTGGAACTTTATTTGAAGTAGTTTTTGCTATTCTGTGATGACTATTCCTGTTACTTTAATTTTGCTTCTGAAAATATAAGCATGAACCCATCTTATGTGTTCCTTGTGAATGCCTCATGTGATCTTGTCTATATGACTTGGAGAGAATTGTTGTTGGTTACAGTTTTAAGAATTAAGTGTGTGTGGAGTTCAAGTTTGCTTAATTAATTTTCTGTGTAGTCTGTCATTTGTATGGTTAAAATTGGCATCCAATTGGGTAAGTGAGTCACACATTTTGTGCCTGATGTTGGGCCATACATGTTGGGTTTGAGCATTGAACTCAGGTTACTTTGGTAAGCAAATGGTTTTGGATCTGCTGTTGCGCGAACAGTAAGATTATTGAAGGCCTAGGGACATTCATGGGTTATTTTCGTATTGGCATATAATTGCTTCATTGGGCTTGTATTTGTTCAATATATAATCTGTCATATTATATTATTTCTTCCTGGGCCTGTAATAACTTGTAAGTGTTATAAGAAAAATCAAATTATGGTGGATGTCTACTCTTCCTCCATGATCTTCTCAAATGCTTAATGACATATTTCTATGCTTAATGACATATTCAATGACATATTTTTCTTCACTTTTCATGCCTATATAAAGGCCTTATAATAGATAGGAAAATACACACAATTGAAGAAGAAAATCTCTTCCTTCTCTCTATCTCCATTTCTTGTTCATGCTTTACTAAATTGCTTTTATTTTAGGACAAAGATAATATTCTAACGTATATATATATATGTTCTGACCTTTTACATACTATGATAGATAATTATTAAGGTAATTTAGTAATAATATTTTTACCATCACATGATGTATTTCATTGAAAGCAAAATTATCAAATATGTAGGCAATTTTACAGTACCTTGCAAATTTGGCATTCGAATATACAATCAATATAAACTCATTATAGTTATAATTTATAATAGTCACAGTTATGCATTAAGCCTTAAATATTTTTGCTGGAAACATAAGGCTCATTCCTCCGTATTGAATTTTTTTGGTGAAGTTCTTATAATCTTTGAAATATAAGTAGTTATAGGTTATCTGCACCTTTCCCTTAATTAATTTATTAAAATATAAAAGTGAGTGTATCATTTGAAAAAAAATGGCATATATCCTAACTAGCATTTTTGTTGCAGAGGAACTGTTTCAAGATTGAAATAGTTATATATGTCTTCTTGAAAGTTAATTTACTTATGCCTATAATTATGAAGTAATAATATTTTAAAGGCTCGAGTGCGAGTCCTAGTGAATTTTGGCCCATTATGCCAAAGATTGAGGGTAAGATAATGGATTCAAGTCCCAACGCACTATGTTGATGAAAAGACGTTGGATTCAAGTTCCAACGCATTATGGCCTAGCATGCCTTTATATGGGTAAGGCATTGGGTTTGAGTCCTAATGCACCATATTGATAATAATAATAATAACTAAAGAAAAAATAATATAATTTTCATGAAAAAACATGAAGCTTGTCCCACTTGATTTGCTCCATTCTTGAAGTGAATGTGATAGCAGTGCATGATAAGTCTAAATAAAGAAAAGTAGTTGACCAATGAATGTGGGCATGCGAAAGGCCAAAATAATAATAGTTATCACTATGGTAATTATAAAAAGAGAGAAATTCTTTGAAGAGAATGTGACTTGTGATAAACATTGAGATTGCATACTCATTCCTGAAAGTGAATGTGAAAATATATATATATGATAAAGATTATGCATAATAATGTACTTGTGCATAGTTGGATAAATACTACAACTCGCCTCTAAGGGAGGTTTGAGACAAAGAAAGATAATGAATATTATTGTGTAGTTACATGAATATATCATTAGTCGCATGCATATGATACGCCAAAATATATTTTGTCATGCCTTATGAAAGTTATTAAAAGCAAAATTAAAGCAAGAAATTATTTTGCTTGTGATGATTTTGAACATTACAATTATTATGATATGATTCTCTTTCTGAAGGAGACATTCCTTATATGGATGGTGTGACAAAAGATTTTGTAGTACAAAAATAGTTAAGAGCTCTGAAAGAACTAATTTGTTACTACCCGGATGAATGAAATTGTTCATAACATTAATATTGTAGTAAGTCTCAAAAGAAATATTTTGATTTACAAATATATTAGCCAAAATGGTTGGCATATTGAGACTATAAATGAAAAGAAGATTGAATATCTTTATATTACTATAATCATACCGGGTAAATATGAAAGGTTACCTGACTTTTCTTTTATTTGTACTACACAAGTATAAGCATGATGATGCAATCACAAGCCACAAGTAAACTAGAAGTTTACTGAAATAAATATTAGTTGGCATGACCGGTTAACCATCTCGGTTAAATTATGATGCGAAAAAATTAATTGAGAATTACATTGGCATATATTGAAGAAATATAAGATTCTTCAAGAATTCTCTTGTGCTGGTTATTCTCATGATATACCAGTTAAGGTTAGGGATTGAATCCCTTGATTTCTGGAACGAATAAAAGGTGATAAATATATGGGCCCAGTCACCTTCCATGTGTACCGTTTACTATTATATGATTTTAATAGATGCATCTATTTTATGGTCATATGTGCATTTGTTATCAACTTGTAGTTAGGCTTTTGCAAGATTGATTGCTCAAATTATTAGAGCACAGTTCCAAAATATAAATTATGATGATTTATCTTGATAATACTGGTTTAAATCCAAGTTGGTTTAGTAGAAATTGTATGCTTCCAATTATATCTAAACCATTAGTTATGAGAACAAAATTGCCAAAATAAAATTTGGTATTTGATGTATTATTTAATATACAACAGCACTTGTAAGCATCTAGCCAAGTTATGATAAGTTCTCCCTATCACAATCGGTTCAGGGTCAGGAACCAAATAATTTCCATCTAGAAATATGAATGTGCTATATGATTTAATTGTTCCACCACAGTGCACAAAGATGGATCCCCAAATAAGGCTAGGGATATGTGTTGGTGATCCCAACAATAGGGGGAGAAAATGGGCAGCTGAAAAAGTAATGCATGTAATGAATTATTATGAGTACATCGAGATCCTCGTACGAGAAAATATAAACTTGAAGTTCAATTGATAATTCATTTGCAAAATATTATCGGGCGTATTTGCTGACCCAAAGCTAAATGTCATATTCAACTGCTAATACTCCAAATAAAATAAAGTTCATAATGAATAGAGTCCATGGCATGCATAAAGCATAATAGACTAATCGGTTCCAAAGATAAAACTCCTTGAAGAAGGAGATGAGCAAATGTTCAAGATGGTCATAATAAGGAGGCAGGTGCTCTAGAAGAGCACCACGACATAACACTTCATAAGACCTCATGGGAGAGGCTCAGGTACCTGAAAATAATAAGATAAAGAGATCTCAATAAGTTATGTCTTTATTGAATAATAGTAGAACCGATATAAAATGATCGTCGATGATATTGTTAATATAATGTAGCGCTCAATATTATTAATATTGATGAGGATCTTGAGCTCAAATCTGTCATGAAATTTGGACAGATAAATAATTGGCCAAATAAAAAATACGCAATAAAAATTGATTTCACATGAAAAATATGAAGTTGGACGGATAGTCCCAACACCTGAAAGTATAAAGCCAGTTGAGGTATAAATGTGTTCTTGTGCGGAAAAAAGAAGAAGGTCAAGTCGATAGACATAAAGACGACTTGTGTCACAAGAAGATTTGCAAATATACTAGCATTGATTATATAGAGACATGTTCTCCTGTGGTGGATGTCGCCATTTCAGGTTTTAATCTGGCAATAGAAGAAAAACGTGATATGCGTATAATGAAAATCATTGAAGGATTTAAATTGTTCTGAAGTATATTAAGGTTTCCAAGTAATTTATTAAATAAAGCTTCAAAAATCCTTATACGGATTGAAACAATTAGGGCACATGTGGTATAATCGTCTGAGTGAGTACCTGTTGAAAGAAGGGTACAATAATGATTCAATTTGTCCTTGTGTCTTTATAAAAATATCTGGATCTAAATTTGTTATAATCACCGTGTATGTTGATGATTTAAATATCATTGGAACTCCTAGGGAGCTTCCTAAAGCAGTAGAGCTTCCTAAAGTAGTAGACTATCTAAAGAAAGAATTTGTAATGAAATCTTGGAAAGACAAAATTTTGTCTTGGTCTACAAATTGAGTATATGAAAGATGGAATTTTTGTCCATCAATCAACATACACTAAAATAATTTTAAAGCGATTTTATATGGATAAAGCACATCCATTCCGACCTCATGAAAATAATAAAGAGCTTCTTGGTCCCGACGTACCATATCTTAGTGCAATTGGTGCACTAATGTATCTTTCTAACATTACAAGGTCTGACATAACTTTTTCAGTTAATGTCTTAACAAGATATAGCTCTGCTCCTACAAGGAGACATTGGAATGGAATCAAACACATATTGCGGTATCTAAAAAGGACTATCGGTATGGGATTATTTTATGGAAATGATTGCAGTCCCGATCTTGTTGGTTATGCCGATGCTGGGTATTTATATGACCCACAAAAGGTTCGATCTCAAACAGGCTATGCGTTTACATATGGAGGCACTGTCATATCTTGAAGATCGACTAAGCAATCAATCATGACTACTTCATCTAATCATGATGAGATAATTGCTATTCATGAAGCAAATCGAGAATGTGTATGGTTGAGGTCTATAATACACCTTATTCGAGACAAATATGGTTTGAAGTGTGACAAACCACCCACAATTTTGTATGAAGACAATGCAGCATGCATATCCCAGTTGAAGGGAGGATTCATAAAATGGGATAGGACAAAGCACATTTCACCAAAGTTATTTTTTACACATGATCTTCAAAAGAATGGTGATATCAATGTGCAACAGATCCGTTCAAGTGATAATATGGCTGATTTGTTCACCAAATCTCTACCGACGTCAACCTTCAAGAAACTAGTGTACAAGATTGGGATGCGAAGGCTCAAGGATGTGAATTGATGCTCTCATCAGGGGGAGTTAATACGCGTTGTACTCTTTTTTCCTTACAAGGTTTTGTCCCACTGGGTTTTCCTTGCAAGGTTTTTAACGAGGCAACCAAAAGGCGTATTTCTAAATATGTGTACTCTTTTTCTCTCACTAGGATTTTTTTTCCCATAGGTTTTTTTTTCTAATAAGGTTTTAACGAGGTACATTATCTATGGACATCCAAGGGGGAGTGTTATAAGAAAAATCAAATTATGGTGGATGTCTACTCTTCCTCCATGATCTTCTCAAATGCTTAATGACATATTTCTATGCTTAATGACATACTCAATGATATATTTTTCTTCACTTTTTATGCCTATATAAAGGCCTTGTAATAGATAGGAAAATACACACAATTGAAGAAGAAAATCTCTTCCTTCTCTCTATCTCCATTTCTTGTTCATGCTTTACTAAATTGCTTTTATTTCATAACAACATGTCTTGTTCATGTTTTACTAAGTTGCTTTTATTTTATAACAGTAAGCAAATAGTTGAGGATTAGTGAAAATGGGGGAAACTAGGATATTTATCTCTTGCATGAATGGGTAGAGATCATGCATATAAGATCTTAATTATTTTGTTCGAAACCCACTTTTGCGAGAAAACGAGGCACGATAATTATACCAACCCATTAATTGTACCAGTGTTACCCTAATCCCTAAGGTGAAAAATCCATCCATAGTTAAACAATTTAGGCCTATCTCTTGTTGTACAGTACTATATAAGATTATCTCTAAGGTCCTAACTAAGAGAATGCAAGGTGTTATGGGTTACTTAGTTGACAAAGTCAGTCACCCTTTGTTCCCGACAGAATTATCTCCGACAATATCATAATAAGCCATAAACTAGTTAAGGGCTATGTAAGAAAAAGAGTTTCACTTAGGTGCATGATTAAAGTGGATACGCAAAAGGTATATGACTCTGTGGAGTGGCCTTTCCTAGAACAAGTTCTAACAAATCTTAACTTTCCTGCTATGATTGTGGACTGGATCATGAAATGTATTAGCAATGTTTCTTATTCTATTATTATCAACAGGAAACCTAGTTCTCCATTTCCAGGCAAAAAAGGCTTGGGACAAGGAGACTCACTATCTCTATTCTTATTTGTGATTGCTATAGAGTACCTGAACAAGCAATTGAAAACATTGAGGCACAATCCCAATTTCAACTTCTATCCCAAATGCTCCAAACTACAAATAATTCAACTTGGATTTGTGGATGATCTGCTACTTTTTTTAGTAGAGGATATGTGGTATATGCTTAGTTATTACTCAAATGCTTCACTAACTTTTCTAATTGCTATGGCATGATTGCTAACAATAATAAAGGTTCCATTATTTTTGGGGGAGTTGGCAGAGAAGTTCAAGAGGAAATTCTGAGTACCTTGGGATTTACAAAAGGGAAAGCCCCCATCAGGTTCCTCGGTGTACCTTTGAGCTCTAAGAGATTATCTTTGATACAATGCTATCCTCTTATTGAGAAGATACTAGGTAGATTAACATCATGGCTACCAAATACTTGTCGTATGCTGGTAGACTTCAGTTGATCAAGAACATATAATTTTCTATCCAAGTATTTTGGTCCCAAATATTTGTCCTCCCAAAACAATTGTGCAACTGATTGAAGGTACATGTAGAAGGTTCCTATGGACTAGTACAACTGAGGTATCTAAGAGGGTATTACTAATATAGGATAAAGTTTGCTAGCCTAGAACAACTAGAGGCTTCAATGTATTACATGTAGGGACTTGGAATAACAGCAGTGACAAAGCTATTGTGGAATCTGTATACCAAAAAAGATGAACTCTGGGTGAGATGGGTTCATATATACTATGAGAAAGGAAAACAAATATGGGAAGTAGAAGCAAAACAAGGATCATGGGTACTAAGCAAGATCTTAAAAGCTAAAAACTATGTGGAAAGTCCTAGAATGGAGATCAATGACCTAGTACAGATAGCCTCTTTTTCCATTAAAAAGATGTTTCAGAAATTGAGAGGGAATTTTCCAAAGGTCCCATGGAGGAGACTGTTGAAAAAATGCCAAAGTCCCACATCGGTTGGGAGTTAACTATATACATTTGGCTTCCGCAACAATTGGTATCAGAGCCAAGGTACTGTCTAAGTATGCTCTGTGGTTGCAGCATAGTCTGATCTTCCACATCAGAAAAGATCTATCTTGGTAACTGAGTCAAGGTTCTGTCTGAGTATGCTCTGTGGTTGCAGCTTAGTCTGATCTTCCACACCAGAAAGGAAATAATCTTGATTTGTGTCGTCAGCTACTAAATAATATTTGTGTCAAAATGGGAGACAGTAAACAAGAAGAATCTACATCAAGTGTCAATAATACGTCATCGTTGGCATCTTCGCTTATGACAAGAATTGTGTCAAATGCGAAATTTGCGGTAGAAATTTTTGACGGGTCAGGACATTTTGGAATGTGGCAAGGCGAGGTTCTAGATGTTCTTTTTCAACAAGGGCTAGATCTTGCCATTGAAGAAAAGAAGCCAGATGTTATTGGAGAAGAAGATTGGAAAATTATCAATCGTGTTGCTTGCGGTACCATTCGATCCTACCTTGCTAGAGAGCAGAAATATCCATACACAAAGGAAACTTCTGCAAGTAAATTATGAAAAGCACTGGAGGATAAATTTTTGAAGAAAAACAGTCAAAATAAATTGTATATGAAGAAGAGACTGTTTCGCTTCACCTATGTTCCTGGTACCACAATGAATGAACATATCACCAGTTTCAATAAGTTGGTCACAGATTTGTAAAATATGGATGCAACTTTTGATGATGGTGACTTGGCCTTGATGTTGTTGGGGTCACTTCCTAATGAGTACGAGTACCTTGAAACTACTCTACTCCATAGAAATGACAAAATTTCTCTCAGAGAAGTTTGTTCGGCTTTGTACAGCTATGAACAAAGAAAGGGAGAAAAACATAAGGGCGGAGAAGGAGAAGCACTAATTGTGAGGGGTCGTCCTCAAAATCAAACGAGGACTAAGAAGGGAAGATCCAAGTTGAGATCTAGACCCAGCAAAGATAAATGTGCCTTTTGTCGAGAAAAGGGGCATTGGAAGAAAGACTGTCCGAAGTTGAAGAATAAGGCCAGACATAACAATAGAAAGGCCATTATGGATTCAAATGTAGCTGATTGTGATGATTCAGACTTCTCATTAGTTACAACAGAGTTATCAACATCATCAGACATATGGTTGATGGACTCGGCTTGTAGCTATCATATGTGTCCCAACAAGGACTGGTTCGTGAATTTTCAAGAAGGAGAATATGGAGTCATCCACACAGCGGATAACAGCCCTCTTACCTCATATGGCATTGGTTCAATAAGATTAAGGAGCCATGATGGAATGATCAGAACATTAACAGATGTTCGATATGTACCGGGTTTGAAGAAGAATCTCATCTCTGTAAGAGCCCTAGAATCAAAAGGGTTCAAAATCATTGTAGAAAATGGAGTGATGAGAATATGCTCCGGTGCACTAGTGGTAATGAAGGCCAATCGGAAGAACAATAACATGTACTGCTATCGTGGTAGTACAGTTATTGGGACAGCAACAGTGACATCAAGTGATGACAAAGAGGTAGAAGCAACCAGGCTATGGCACATGCGCTTGGGACATGCTGGAGGGAAATCCTTGAAAGCTCTATCTGATCAAGAATTGTTAAAAGGTGTAAAGACTTGCAACTTGGAGTTTTGCGAGCATTGTGTCAAAGGGAAATAGACAAGGGTTAAATTTGGTACAGCGATCCATAATACTAAAGGCATTTTGGATTATGTACACTCTGATGTTTGGGGTTCTTCCAAAACACCTTCATTGGGTGGGAAGCACTATTTTGTAACCTTTATTGATAATTTTTCCCGAAGAGTGTGGGTGTATACAATGAAGAGGAAAGATGAAGTATTGGGAATTTTTCTCAAATGGAAGACGATGGTGGAGAATCAAACAGGCAGGAGGATCAAGTGTATTCGCACAGACAATGTAGGTGAATACAAAAATGATCATTTCAATAAGGTCTGTGAAAATGATGGCATCGTCCGACACTTCACTGTCAGACATACACCACAACAGAATGGAGTGGCAGAACGTATGAACCGGACTTTACTAGAGAAGGTACGGTGTATGTTGTCCAATGCTGGCTTGGGCAAAGAATTTTGGGCTGAGGCAATTACATATGCATGCCACCTCATTAATCGTCTACCATCTGCTGCTATTGATGGCAAGACACCATTTGAAAAATGGTATGGAAAACCTGCTGTAGATTATGACTCTTTGCACGTGTTTGGCTCAATTGCATACTATCATGTGAAAGAGTCAAAATTGGATCCGAGAGCAAAGAAGGCTATATTTATGGGGATTACTTCTGGAGTCAAAGGATACCGCTTATGGTGTCCAGAGACAAGGAATATTATATTCAGCAGAGATGTTACCTTTGATGAATCTGCCATAACAGATAAGGTGACAGTTGAAGATGTCAAACAAACTGGTGGTGCATCAAAGCAGGTGGAGTTTGAGGGAAAATTTATTTTTCCTACACAAGAAGCAGAGGAGGAAACTCATGAAGATTACCCTCTGGAAGAAGAGCCAGTAGAGAGGGAGATTCCAACTCAGGAATCTCGACAACAACTTGAATCAATAGCAACCAGCAGGCCAAAAAGGACAATAACGAAACCTGTTCGTCTCATAGAGACGGTTGCTTGTGCAACCTCAATTGTAGCTGATGGTGTTCCTACCACTTATAAAGACGCAATCCAAAGTTCAGAAGAAGATAAGTGGAGGATTGCCATGAATGAAGAAATGCAATCCCTTCATCAGAATCATACATGGAAATTGGCCAATCTCCCGAAGGGAAAGAAAGCAACTGGGTGCAAATGGGTATTTGCAAAGAAAGAAGGATTTCTTAACCAAGAAGATGTTCGCTACAAAGCAAGATTGGTGGCCAAAGGATATGCTCAAAAGGAGGGAATTGATTACAATGAAGTATTTTCTCCAGTTGTAAAACATTCCTCCATTAGAATTATGTTGGCTTTGGTAGCACAGTTGGATTTGGAACTAGTTCAGATGGATGTAAAAATTACGTTTTTACATGGAAACTTAGAGGAGAAAATCTACATGACTCAGCCAGAAGGATTCAAAGTTGCTGGAAAAGAAAATATGGTATGCAAACTTGAAAAATCGTTGTACGGATTGAAACAATCTTCTAGACAATGGTACAAGCGATTTGACAAGTTTATATTGCGGCAAGGGTACAAGAGAAGCAAATACGATCATTGTGTGTATTTGCGCAAACTTAATGATGGTTCCTTTGTATATCTTCTCCTATATGTTGATAATATATTGATAACTTCCAAGAATTCGGAAGAAATTAATAAGTTGAAGATTCAACTGAAGGAGGAGTTCGAGATGAAGGATCTGGGTGAGGCAAAGAAAATTCTTGGCATGGAGATAATAAGAGATAGACGTTCAAAGAAACTCTGTTTATCTCAGAAAGAATATTTTAAGAGAGTACTACAACGTTTTGGCATAGATAAGAAGACTAAGCCAATTGGTACGCCACTTGCTCCCCATTTTAAACTAAGTACTACTATGTCGCCAAAGGATGAAACTGAACAGGAGTATATGTCAAGGGTACCATACGCAAATGCTGTTGGTAGCTTGATGTATGCAATGGTTTGTACGAGACCTGACATTTCACAAGCCGTTGGAGTTATTAGCAGATATATGCATAATCCAGGAAAGGAGCATTGGCAAGCTGTGAAATGGATTCTACGGTATATTCATAGTACTGTAGATGTTGGGTTAGTTTTTGAGCAGGAAGGCAATCGGTCTGTAGTTGGATATTGTGACTCAGATTTTGCGGGTAATCTGGACAAACGAAGGTCAACTACTGGTTATGTGTTTACTTTTGCAAAGGCACCAGTTAGTTGGAAGTCTACTTTGCAGTCAACAGTTGCTTTGTCTACAACAGAGGCAGAGTACATGGCTATTACAGAGGCTGTGAAGGAGGCAATTTGGCTTCAGGGGTTGCTAAAGGAGCTTGGTATTGAACAAAAAAAATATTATAATTTTTTGTGATAGTCAAAGTGCTATTCAATTAGCGAAGAACCAAGTTTATCATGAAAGGACAAAGCACATTGATGTTCGGTATCATTTCGTACGAGAAATCATAGAAGAAGGTGGAGTCACGGTGAAGAAAATTCATACTACGGAGAACCCTGCTGATATGTTGACAAAAGTGGTGACTGCGGTCAAGTTTCAACATTGTTTGGATTTGATCAACATTGTTGAACACTAAAGATTGAAGATGAAGACACAACCAAAATTTGTTATTGAGAGAAAATTGAAGATGTAGAATTTTGCCAAGGTAGAGATTTGTTGAAATTGTCAAAAGTCCCACATCGGTGGATGACACTTTTGAATGGGAATTTCACCCTATAAAAGGAGGCCTAATGTTTAGGATTTAGATACACCTCTCATTTGCCTTTTTTATCTTCTTAAGGCATTTGTATCTTCTCTCTTTAGTATTATTTCACTTGTAATTTTGGAGTGGAATAAAATATTGATTGTGTCCGAGGAAGTAGGCAAAATTGGCCGAACCTCGTAAATTCTGGTGTTCTTTTATTGTTGTCTTATTGTCTTGTTTATTATTTAGTGATTGTCATAATTTTTGGTATAGTAGTTGTGACTCATTCACACTATATACATTTGGCTTCCGCAACAGAGACTAACATGCAATAATTATGTTGTCCAAAGATGGTGCTTTATCATGAACCTTGTAATGCAGGGAAAGATCAACACCAAAGATAAGCTAGCTGGATGGGGTATGACAATTGATCAAGTCTGTGGCTTATGTAATGAGGAGAATAGATCTGTCACACATCTATCTTTTGAGTGCAGGATGTATAAAGAAATTTGGGAAAGATTATTACAGTGGCAAAGGTAAATAAGGCCAGTAATGAAATGGAAAGAAGAGATTGACTGGGCAAACAAAGAAATGAAGGGGAAGCAGGCTATAACAAAAATTTATAGAATGTCACTAGTAGGCTGTATATATTACAGAGAAACTTTAGATTATTCCAAGACAAGCAGAGGACTGTGGATGGGATACTTAGATTAGTCGTGCTAGTTATGTTCTGCAGAGGCACCAGAAAACTCAAGATAGCCAGTAGACTCAACTCTCAAGGGGTTAAACTTTTATCTTTAGTTTAGTGGATTAAAAAGTAGTAGGGAAGTCCGAAGAGCCTGGCAGTTGAGACTTCATGTCCAATTTGCCAGAGTTTTTTTTTGTTGATGTTCTAATTTGAGCCTTGTACATAATTATACTCGGTAATAAAAAAATTTACTTACCAAAAAAAAAATAAATTAGAATTGACACAATATCGCAAAGTTGTTGTCCTTAGTTTGCCTCTGACGTCGTAGTTGTGACTCAGGTATTATTCATTAGATGTACAACTTCCAATTGAAAAATAAATTCCGAATGCCTAGTTTTGCTTCCATTTTGTTTAAAATATATCCACAATTTACAATGTATTTAAATATTAGCTAATTTGCTCATATATTAGGACACAATGTCGTGAAATATAAACCTTAAGGTTTAAACTTTAGAATATCGTGTCCTAAAGTTCAAAAATTATGTCCAAAAATTCGAATCTTTTATCATAAATTTTAAATTAGCAGTTAAAAAATTCAGGACTCTTAATCCTGAATTTTAAATTAGCAGCTCAAAAAATTTAGGACACTAAATCTTGAATTTCAAAAAATAGCAGCTCAAAAATTTAAGATGCAAAAATTCAGAATACTTAGCCTTTTAATTTTGACGAAATGACTAATTTTTAAATACATTATAAGTTATTGATATATTTTAAATATCAGACTTAAAAAAAGTGACAACCTAGTGTCATTTCTACCGGCTAATCTTTAGTACCACTGGCCAAATCATGATTAGAAAGCAATAGAAATTATAGGGGGAAAAAATAAGGCAAGAAATCTTACTATCGCTGAACTTCTTTTGTTCTATATGAGTTTAAAATAAAACTACAAATAAACCAATAAAAATAAAAAGAAGAAGAAAAAGAAAATAAAAATTATAAATAAGTGATCATAAGTTCATAATGCAGCACGCAATCAAATACTACTACCGTCCACGAAAAGTAGTTACTCCACTACTTATAAATATTCGTACAAATAACAGTTCCATTTCTCTCTCTCTCTCTCTCTCTTTCTTTCTTTCTTGTTCTATGCGTCTTCATTTCTTCATCATCTAATTCATAAGAACTTCTTCAACCCGGATTTATCAAGAAACTCATCAAAATGTCTGATCAAGATAAACGCAAAGATGAACTCAGAATCTGGAAAAGAAGAAGAAGAGAATAAAAGAACTTCGGCATTGCTTATCTCAGAATTTCACAAGAAAACCCAGGACCTCTATAGCGAAGCTATTAATTTTGCTTATTCATGACTCATGATATGTGATTCCAATTTTCTTTTTACCATACTTTCTTGTAACTTTCTCAGGGTCAGCTCAATAAAATCGGAGGTCTAAAGCCAAAACTTAAGAATATGCGAGGAAATAACATTAGTAATGTGACAACGGTTGGACAAATAGACACGATTAATTTAGATAACTAAGAAAAAACTGTATAGTCTTAACAAATTTTTTTTCAAAGGTTTTAAGTTTTCTTTTAAGTATTTCACAGTATAACATTGTCTAATATTTTAAATTTTTGAGTTAAATTATTCAAATATTCATATTTACTAATAACATATTTGATAACGAGAACCAACTTAGTGTATTAAAACAAAATGTTAATGTTTTGTTAACTTAAAAAAAATCTCACTAATATAAATAATTATAATTAATAGAAAAGATTTTGGGGCGCCTTTTGACTCTTGGGGGCCTAAAGCATAAGCTTTAGTGGCCTTACCCTAGAGCCACTCATGACTTTCTCCAACTTCCCTCATTAGTATATTGAAAAAAGAACTCAAGACAATGAAGGGAGAAGAGGAATTAAAGCTTAATTTTTCTTGATAATATTGGATGTGTTAAATATTACTAGTAGTATTCTGTAGTTTGATTTATGAGTGAGTTAGAAAAATAATAATTTTCTTGATTTAGCTATTAGCTGCGGAATAAAGAGTCAAAATACTCAAGTGACTATTGAAGCAAGTAGTCCTCTACCGTTCAAGAAGAGATCATCATTTGCTAACAGAGGGTACGCACACCCCTTTTAAGAATTATACTTTGATTCTTTAAAATGCATGGCTGATCTTTATACTATCTCATAATTAATGTTACCATTATACCAAACAACCTCTTAGGAACCCCACTTGTACTTGTAAGTTTGTTATTGTTATCGTTACTATATTAATGCATTTAATAGGAAACAAATACAGACGCATCAGTTATTCCCTATCATCTAACCCCCTCTCCCACGGAGTCCAAAATCCATTTGTGTTTCGTTTAAACAAATGTGACGGAAATGTGTGTTTAAAAAAACGAGTGACCTTTCTATATATAGTGCTCTTTTAAAGAGTGTTATACTTTAACGGAGTTTTGGCTGTTAAAGTATATAACGCCACTGTAAACCACACTATACAGGTGCATAGCGCGGTATATAAACGCGTTATGCCCATTTTGTGGGCCCATAAATAAGTCTCCTGCATTTAACTGACATAACAATAATTCAAATGGGTATAGCGTTGTCGGTTGCACCTAACCATACTCTTCCAAAATTTTACCGGGATCTCTTCAGGGCCGGTCACACTCCCCCTGCCCATCTTAAGCATAGCCCCCTCAACCTTCTCGACTCTTATACGCCTACAATAACCAAAGTCCCGATAACACTCAAAGTGTTCTAAGTCGCTTAGCTCAATGTTCCTATCCCCTCGTCGTTAAGAGTTTATGGAAGTTAGTCTACCATCTACGTCGAATAAGTGCCACATCGAAAAAAACTTTGCCGTCCTTGTCCTTGATGCATTTCACTTGGTCCAGTCACCGGCCTTCCTTTCTCGCACCTTGGCTAGCCTGTACAACTTCTTATCCCCTCCTCTACCTCTGAGTTCTTCATACAAATGTCAAACACAATAGTCTTGGTCGCAGTAACTGCTAACTTCGCTTTCTTCTTAGCCATCCTATACTGCTCCCTATTCGTCCTCTTCGCCTCCTCGTCCACGCTCTCCAGAAGCTTCAGATATGCCGCTTTATTGGCCTCCACTTTACCTTGAATCTCAATACTCTACCACCAATCCCCTTTATGGCTAGATGAGCCCTTCGAGACCCCCAATTCCTCTCTAGCAGTAGCAGCCTCCCTAATGCAATTTGCAGTCGCGGTCCATATACTACTCGCGTCCGCACTCCTCCTCCATGATACTATAGCCAATAACTTATCTCCCCAACTCATGTGCTCTAACTTTTGTCAAAGCTACCCGCTTGATCCTAGGTAAACCAAACACAGCCCTTTTTCTTCGCTTCCTCATGATCTCCAAGTCCATGACCATAAGCCTTTTGCTGAGTCGTGAGGTTCTTACTCGGGATGACCTTACAGTCCCCGCACATACCTTTATCAGTTATCCTAAAAAGTAGATAATCAATCTGGGTCCTGGTCACCGAACTCTGAAAGGTGACCAAATGCACCTCCTTCTTCGGGAAACTAGAGTTAGCTATCACCAAATCAAAAGCCTTAGCAAAATCCAGTAGGGTCGTACCACCTTTGTTTCTAACTTCGAAACCAAAACTGCCATACACATCATCGTAGCCTCCTCACATCGCCCTAATGTGGCCATTAAAATCTCCTCTTAAGAAAATCTTCTCAGTGTGCGAAATACCACGTACAACCTCATCAAAATCCTCTCAAAAACATCTTTTGACCTCCTCGTCCAAGCCCACTTGAGATGCGTACGTACTAATCACGTTTAGACTAAAACCCCAAACAACTAGCTTACTCATCAACCTGTCGTTCACCCTCCTAACCTCCACCACTAGCTCCCGAAGATCCCTATCAACCAAAATACCTACCCCGTTCTTGCCCCCCATGTATCCAGAGTACCAAAACTTAAACCTATCTACATTCCGTACCATATCTCTCACCCATCTAGTCTTATGCAAACAAGCTATATTTATCTTCCTCTTATGAAAAATCTTCGATAACTCTGCAGAATTTCTCGTCAAAGTCCCCATAATCCAAGACCCAACTCGCAAACTCGAGGCATCCTTACTATCCTTACCCACTTTCCCCTACCCCTCCACCCCCCTGAGGACCCCCCTCCCACCCCCGAGGACTTGACCTTACCCTGCCATCGTTTAGTACAACCATTATAATCTAATACATTCTAAGCAGGAACTACCATGGAAGAAACGGCAAACTAATAAGCTAAAAGGCACAGAAGTAGGACTATTAAACTAGGAATGATAGTAGCAGCAAGGTATGTGAGATTAAGTACCCGAAAGATACTATTGAGATAAATAGATTAATAGCAAAGTAACAGGTGAACGAAATGTATTAGTAATAAGATTTAACAATAAAATAACAGGTGCACAGAATGTAATAAAACAAGAACACACTAAGAATAAAGCAACGACAAGCTAGTATGCAATGTAAAATATTTAAACTAAGACACCCCGTCGATACTACAAGCAAGCAGATAAGTACTCCACTAGGACTAATGCGCGAAACTAAAAACAAACAAATATATACTGTTAATTAAAGCAATTCTGCAACTCGCAAGAATGAAAGACAAAAGGAGACAGGAGATCCGGATGTACCAACTCTGGGTGGATAGAACCTGGATCACCAATTGGATGTCGAGGCGTTGCTATAATACTGACCTTCTACGCACTCCCACAAGCCTCTGCGGCCGCTGTTATTTGCTATTCTTTGCTAGCACGAGTGTTCCACTCGCCTCTTTGCTGATATTCGCCAGCAATTTGATAACCTGCCACACTTGAAGGATAAGATATGGAGAGCAGCGGCGATGCTCCTCGGCTCAGATCTGAGTGGCGGTGATTTTCTTAAAAGGACGGGAAAGAGGGAAAAAACAGATGGAGAACAAGGGAGATAGGGTGGGGAAGACAAAAGATGGAAAAAGAGAGAGGGAGAGGAAGAAACACAAGCGGCTTTGGGTTTGGGGCAGAAAGGCAGTGAGGACGGAAAAGAGGAACAGGGGAAGGAGGGCGGAAGAAAGGATGAGAGAGAGAAAAAAAGAGTGTAGGGTTAATTACCTGTATTTTTCGGCGGCCGCCGGTGGTGGTGCGAGCACTGGCGGGTAGGTGGATGGTGACCGTTAGTGGAAGAGCGAAGAGAGAGAAGAGAGCACTAATTGTACGTATGTAGGATTAAAATATATGTCTTCTATTTACTTTTTTCAAAAAGTTGTTTTTACACCTTGAGGGATATATTATGCATGTAATATTACTTGTACAACAAAATTGATAACCAAATAGTGTACATATTGAAATTTTGAATTCTGTGCAAGTATTATATGTAATACATGCAACCAAACAAGCCCTAAATTAAATATGATGAGTTCTTGGATTCTGATTTTGGCAGCAAAAGTGCAGGAATAGATTTATCATGTCCAATAGGTGGAGAAAATCCAGCGTCCTTAAACATGAAGCCACAGAGATCATCATCATATACTGACAAAAGGTACGTACATTTCCTTCAAGGGCCCTTACCCTACTATGGTAAACTAATAAAATTTGGAAGGGCCCTTACCCCACTATGGGGAACAGTTGAAGAAGTGATGCATCGTGGAGCATCTGAATGTATGGAGCGTTATAATATACTTATGAAGTGTAGCCCTGCTGCTGAGGAGGAACTTCTTCACAATTCAGCTAAAGATTGGAAGTATGACCTTGATTCTCAGAATGAACTTTATCATCAAGCACGGGCTGAGATAGCCAATGGACAACGCAAGATGGATAAACGAGTGGCTAGAGAAAAGCAACTAGAAATGTTGCATAGACTGGTTTCTATGAAAAGAATACCTTTTAAGATTCCTCCTTCAGGATTCTATGATGTAATTGAGGAGAAGAGATCATCAATTGCTGGCAGAGGGTATGCACATTTCTTTCAAGAATTATACTTTGATTCTTTAAAATGCAAGGCTAGATCTTTTCACTATCTCATAATCTGGGCAACTATTATATACATGTATTAACCAAACAAGCCCAAAATTAAATCTGATGAGTTCTTAATTTTGCCAGCAAAAGTACATGAACAGATTATTAGGTCAAATAGCTATAGGTGGGGAAAATCCAACGCCCTTAACTGTGCAACAACCACAGGAAGTGAAACAGCACAAGCCGGCACAAAAGCCAAAGATAATACTCAAAAATTCCTTCTTAGCAGGATCTGGAAGTAAGAAAATTGATAGTACAGGAACCGGAAGCAAATATGGCAGTGAAGGAAAACGTAATGGAATCGTGATTAATGAGCCGAGGCCAAAAAGGGAAATATGACCTTATTTTGATAATTTGGAAGTACTGAAAAAAGGACAATTGCTGATAGTGAAAGTGACAATGTTGATACTGAAGATAACACTAATGAGTCTGATAAAGATTATCAATTACCTGGAGCTGGAGCTGATAGAGGTAAAAGGCAATTCTGATCATGGATATTGACAAATAGAATTAGCATACAAATATAGATCGTAAAGAAGAGAAATTGCAGTTTTAATATTGATACTGAAGAAGAGAAATACTATTAAATACTGAGATTGTTTAATTGGTGTAAATTGCAAGGAGAGTTACATTTTAGTAGTAGCTAGCTGTTAATTTTGAGTGAAGTAGGTAAAAAGAAAGGGCTAATTGATCTGCTTATGTTTTCTACTATCTTCACGATTCTGATGTCAAAATATTAACACACTTGGCATTCGATACCTGAATCACATTATACATTCAAAGAATGCTTACGTGTCTTATTTTAAGTATTTATGTGTGATTAGGAGTTGATATGCACAGTACTGACTTGGCTGTATAGAATATCTGAATATGCTTTTTATTTTGTTTTGTTTTGTTAAACAAAGTGAGTCGCGATCTCGATCTAGCTTTATTTGTGACACTCTTTTTTTTCTTAGACGGTCTAAAATATAATGTCATTTTCTTATATGTACAAAAAAAGAACCTTAGATTTTCTATTTTATTTTTAAGGAGATGATATATGTCACGACCCAAAATTCACTATAAATCGTGATGGCACCTAACACCGCCGTCAGATAAGCCAACGGTGATTGATCAATTTAATTACAGGGAGAAAATAAATAACTCTGATGGAGACTCTGTATGCTGCGGATCGTAACATGGAATGCAACTCAACGTAAAGTCCCTGCAATAGCTGCGCCTTTGCGCCCAAAAGACCACCAGACATATATGTACCTGCACAATAAGTGCAACATGGGTACGTAAATCAACACGTAACCAATAAGTATCTAGCCTAACCCTGAAGAAGTAGTGACGAGGGGTCGACATCGACACTTACTAGTAGTCCAATAAATCATGTATAGTAAGAAGTAAACAAGTATGAGGAAGAGTAAATAAACGAAATAAACAAGTATAAATACGTGGTACAATCCTCCTCTCAACAATGAACTCAAACTCTCGATTAGTAGTTACCTCCTCAACCGGAGTGTATGTACATAATGGACCTCACCAGATAGGTCATTACAGTTCAGATCAGGAAAACTCATAGATACACTGGTTTCTTATCAGGTATTACGCACGATTCCATAAGAGTGTTTTATAGAAATGCCAAGGCGTATGACCCTATCCCATTATAATGTGTGCACTGCCGAGGGTCAAACGACACGAGCCATAGATACATCTATTATACTGCCGAAGCGAACGACCCGCTCCCATGAGAGTGTGATACATAATCCTGTGGAGGCGAACGACCCAACCCCATCATAATGTGCACTACCGATGGTCGAACGACACGAACCAGATGCATCTAACGACCCGACTCCCATTAGAATAAGAAGCTTTAATGGGTTATTGACCCCATTCACGAATAAATATGTGAGTTATGAACTTTAAGGAAACTTTTCAATGAAAATGCACAACGTGGGAGAAATTCATAAAGGGAGCACAATTATTCGCGGCTAAATCAAGTAGCACATTAAATCTCTACAATAGCAAGTCTAATACTCTACGCAAGTCTAATCTCAAGTTGTAACGTAAAATAAAGGAATTAAGCGAGCAAAGATAACTCCAATAGTACAATTATAGAATGGCGAGAACCTAAGTCTACCCGAACATAACATAAATCTAGCTACGTAAGGACTCTCGTCACCTTGTGCGTACGTAGCCCCCGCAACAAGTAGCATATAACAAATACATCACCTAGGGGTAGTTTCCCCCTCACAAGTTAGACATGAGACTTACCTCGCTCCGAAACTCCATAACCGGCTCCAACATCTCTCTAACACCTCAAACCGATGGCTATCATTTCAAAACTAGTTAAACAATATGCAAACCAATTAAAATATACTCTAATACCCACAATTAATCAATTTAAACAATTTTCAACTCCGCTCGAAAAGTCGATAAAGTCAACCCTCGGGCCCACGTGCCCGGATTCCAAAATATTTCGAAGATAAACATTACCCATAACAATACGAACTCAAATATATGATTTATTCCAATTTCGTGGTCAAAATTCAAAATTACCAAATTCTAGGGTTTCTTCAAAATTCCATAATTTTTCATAAATTTTCATGTTAAATCCTTAAAGAATCCGTGTAATTAACTTATAATATACGGGAATTAGTTACCTTGCAATAGATGATGAAAATCTCCCCTTGAAGCTTTCCAAAAATCGCCCAAACCAAGAGAGAAATGAGTGAAATGAGCAAAAATTCGAACTTAAAACAATCTGCCCAGGCTCGTCCTTCTTCGCAATCGCGGGAATACCTTCGCGATCGCGAAGGCTAAAAATATTGCCTCTCAAAATTCGTCTTCGCGTTTGCGGTCACACAACCGCGTTCGCGAAAGCTAAACACTTCCAGCCCCCCATCTCCCTTCCTTTTTCGCGTTCGCAACCACTGTGTCGCGTTTGCGTAGGCATGGTCCAATCCTCTTCTGCGTTCGCGACCCCTGTGTCACATTCGCGTAGAACAAAAATACCTCAGCCTAAAATTCTTCTTCGCGAACGCGAGATACCCTTCATGTTTGCGAAGAACAACACTAGACACCAGCGCCAACAGTTGCATAACAAGAAAAAATAGTCTGAAACCACTCTGAATCACACCCCAGGCCCCGTTCAATCACACCAATCAGTTCCATCACATGAAATGAACCTGCTCGAGGACTCAAATCATACCAAACAACATCAAAACTACTAATCGACGATCAAAATCCTTCTTTAAAACTTCAACATTCAAACTTCGATGAACGCATCCGAATCATACTTAAACATCCCGGAATGACGCCAAATCTTGCGTACAAGTCACAAATCACGATACAAACCTATTCAAGTCTCGTAATCCAAACGGATATCGATAAAATCAAAATCCATTTCAAACCAAACTTATGAAATCCTAATACTTTTAGAATGCCAACCTTCCATAATAAGCACTGAAATGCTCCCGAGCGACCCGATACTCAACCCGAACATATGCCCAAGTCCGAAATTATCATACGAACCTATTGAAACCTTCAAATCATTATTCCTAGGTCGTTTACTCAAAAGTCAAACCTTGATCAATTCTTCCAACTTAAAGCTTCCGAAATTAGAATTTTCCATCTGAATCAACTCTGAACTTCCCAAAATTCAATTCCGACCACACGCACCAGTCATAATGCCTGAATTGAAGCTACTCAAGGCCTCATACTGCCGAACGACGCGCTAGAGCTCAAAATGACCGGTCAGGTCATTTTATTCTCGTCCACTTAAACATACATTCGTCCTCGAACGTGCCAAGAACTGCTCCGAAGTTGTCCAAAATCATTATTTAACACCTCGTGCACCTGCCCGTGCCACCACAACCTAGATAAGCACATTAGCTCGAGCAATACTGAAGATCCTCCCTTTTATTTAGTCAATAAGCCTTAGAACCAAATTCCAACCTCTGAATTTCCCAGCAAGACTATATTTTAACATACGAACATCGTATAAATCTCCACACGTTGAACCCACACATGATCATGCACCCGTGATGACATCAGGCAATGCACTACATACTTACTTGCAAAAGGCAACCTCCTCCAGGCACAACAACTGCAAATTCACCGATTCGACGCCCGTAGTATACCTCATAACACATATAAGCCCGATTTCAATCCTCATAATACTGTAACGATGAAATAGATACACAGGAACTCGTAACTACCCGTCAAATCAATAACTCACAGGACTCATCCGCTTGACAAGAACCATTACCTCATTCTGAACTGAATAGATATACTTTTTCTTTAATACACCTTACACAAATTTGATTGTACCGATTTCAGGCCCAATAACCTCGTCTCACCTAGTACAAGCTGCTCAAAAAATAAGCCACCTCAAACATTGACCAAGATCCCGTATGACACCATCGATGCGTCAACAAGCTACAACTTGAATATGGCACATAAGAAAGAACGAACTCTCAAAAAAGAACTACCCAAGCCGCGTAACAAATAAAATGATATGTGATGATCCGATATGTTATCTTATATTTTAGAATCTAATTTTGTGATTCGAAGCCTTAAAAATCATGTTTGAGCCTTCTTCGGTTTGCGTGCGCAGTCCGGGCATCTTTCCGGAAAGTTTTTATGTTAAAAATTGAGAAATTTATTTGAGTTGACTTTGGTCAACATTTTGAGTAAACAGACCCAGATCCGTATTTTGACGGTCCCGGTGGGTCCGTATCGTAATTTGGGACCTTGGCGTATGCCCGGAATCAAATTCGGAGGTCCCTAGCTCGGGTTATGATATTTTGTTAAAAATTGAAAGTCTAAAAGTTTAACGGTTTTTAAGAATTAAACGAGGTTTGGTTTTGTTAATACCGGGTCTGTATTTTGGTTTTGGAGCCCGGTACAGGTCCACTATAATATTTATGACTTGTCTGTCGAATTTGGTGTGAAACGGAGTTGATTTGACGTGATTCGGATGTTCGGTTGTGAAAATAGAAGTTTTAAAGCTTTCTTGAAAATTTCCTTTGATTTTGTGTCTGATTCGTAGTTCTATGCGTTATTTTGGTATTTTGATCGCGCGAGCGAGTTCGTACGATGTTTTAGGACTTGTGTGCATGTTTGGTTTGGAGCCCCGAGGGTTCGGGTGAGTTTTAGATAGGCTCCGGGTGTTTTGAAACTTAGAAAATCTGGTATTTTGCTGCAGCTGGTGTTCTGGTACGTTGTGCTTCGCGATCACGAAGCCATTCTCGCGATCGCGAAGAGTGAACTGGGCTGGGGAAAGGTTTTCTTCTTCGCGAACGCAGAGCGATGGGGGCCTTACCCTTCACAAATACGACCAGCTCATCACGAATGCGTAGCTTTAGGGACCTGGGGGAAGGGTCAGTCATTCTTCTATGCGAATGCGAGCATTGGCTCGCGAACGCGAAGGCTAGGGGGGAGCAGCCTTCGCGAACGCGAATAAGGACTCGCGAACGCGAAAGCCACTCGAGCTGTTGCACATCGCGAACGCGGCAGGCCCTTCGCGAACGCGAAGAAGGCCTAACGCCCAGACCTTAAAACAGAACCAAAACGGGATTTTACCCATTTTTCATAAACTCTCCATTAGAGCTCGGCCTAGGTGCGATTTTGAAGAGAAAACTCAACACCAATTCCTAGGTTTGTACTCTTTAACTCACTTTCTTCCATTTGTAACAGCACCCATTAAATTCATAGCCCTAATCTTTGTTCTTTCATGGTAGAAAACTAGAGATTTATGAAGGATTGAGGGGTTTTTTGCAAATTGGGGATTTAGACCTCAATTTGGGGTCAGATTCTGAAACTAATTACATAATCGAGCTCGGGGGGTGAACGGGTGAATGGAGTTTTGTCCGAACCTCGTGTTTTGACCAAGCGGGCCCGGGGTCAATTTTTGACCTTTTGGGGGAAAGTTTGGGAAATCTAAGTTTATGCAACGTAATTGATTTCTTTAGCAATATTTAATATTATTGAGTCATTTGTGAATAGATACAAGTGGTTTGGAGGTGGATTCTAGAGGAAAAACGGTAATTGAGTATTGAGTGGCCTTTGGAGCGAGGTAAGTGTTGTGGTTAACCTTGACTTGAGGGAATAGGACTTGTTTGTCTATTTGCTATATGTTTAAATGTTGGGGAACAACGTATATGTGAGGTGACGAGTACTTATGTGTTATAGTTGGGTTAAAGCATACGGGTGGGGCTTGGTTTCTTGCAATTATAGCTTCCATTGTTCATGTTATCTGTGTTTAGACTAGTATTGTTAAATTGGTCATTCTTATCATGTTTACGGATCTTCTGGTGATAATTGAGTATTGATTCCGGATTTGAGGTTGATATTGTGGAACCAAATTTAAAGTAAGGCTTGTACTTGTTATTCTATCTCCCTCTTGTTATTTGTTCATTGCATTATGGTAAGGAAGAGTGTTAATGCACGAAGGGTGATGTCGTGCCATATTGTGAGTGTTAATGCACGAAGGGTGATGTCGTGCCATATTGTGAGTGTTAATGCGCTGTGCCATATTGTGAGTGTTAATGCACGAAGGGTGATGCCGTGCCATGTTATGCGAGTTAATGCACGAAGGGTGATGCTGTGCCGTTTCTATTGATTGTATGGTGAGGTTGAGAGTAAAAGCACGATGGGTGATGCCGTGCATTTTTCCTTTACTATGTTTACTTGTTCTTATTGGTTCATATTATATTGGCTGTTCAAGTTACCATTCTACTATATTTCTCTATCTCGTATTCCCACTCAGCATGTTCCCCCTCCCGATATTACTTGTCAATTTTTTCCTTACTGTTATTTGTACATATACTATTAAATTGCACATGTTTGTTATGTAGGTGTCTTGTCATAGCCTCGTCACTACTTCGTCGAGGTTAGGCTCGACACTTACCAGTACATGTGGTCAGTTATACTGATACTGCACTATGCACTTCCTGTGCATATTTTGGTATTAGTCCCAGCTGATTGAGAGGCGTAGCAGCTCGAACTAGTTCATCGGAGACTCAAGGTAGATCTGTTGGGGTTCGCAGACCTTGAAGTCCCCTTCTATCTTTTCAGTTTTGTTTTACTGTTTCTTTCATTCAAACCATTGTATTACTTTCAGACTTTTACTTATAGTAAATCTTAGAAGTTCATGAATTGTGACTCCAGATCCGTGTGGTAGTAATTAATGAAGTTTTTGTATTATTCCGCACTCGCTGCATTTCATTTTAGCTTATTTCCTGTTATTTACTGAATTGAATAAGGATTGGCTTAATAATTCTCTAACGTCAGCTTGCCTAGCAAGTGGAATGTTAGGCGCCATCACGGTCCCGACGGTGGATTCCGGGTCGTGACAAGTTGGTATCAGAGCACTAGGTTGCCTAGGTCTCAGAAATCACGAGCATGCTTAGTAGAGTCTTGGGGATCGGTACGAAGACGTATGTGCTTATCTTCTAAGGGCTATGAAGTTTAGGAACCATTTCACTTTTATTCTTCTCTATCATGCGATTTTAGTATATAATTACTGATTGAACTCTTCTATTCTTGTCCTTCCGCAGATGGCGAGAACATGTACCGCATCTTCAGCTGAGCAGTAGCCAGAGCCTCCAGTGGCAGCTCCTACGAGGGGCAGAGGTCGAGGTCGTACCCGAGGCTGAGGTCGTGCCCGAGGTCGAGGCAAGGGCAGAGCTCAGCCTAGAACTTGAGCAACAGCACCAGCGGTGGAGCCTCAAGTAGAGTTTTATGAGGAGGTTCCAGCCCAGGCTGTGCCTGTCGGACCAGCTCAGGTCCCGGAGGGGTTCATTGCCACCATAGTGCTTCAGGATGCTTTGGTCCGTTTGGTGGGCCTTATGGAGAGTGTGGCCCAAACTGGCGTATTCCCCATGACACCAGCCGTCTCTCAGGTTGGAGGAGGAGCACAGAATCTTGCTACCCACACTCTGGAGAAGATTGCTCCCCAGTATCAGACTCCAGCAGCTCATCCAGCCGGATTAGTTCAACCGGTTGTTGCGACACAGGCCGGTGATGGGTCAACTATATCTTCCGAGGCTTTATGGAGATTGGACAGGTTTACCAAGCACTTTCCAGTTCACTTCAGTGGTGCACCTTCTGAGGACCCACAGGATTATCTTGACAGCTATCATGAGGTACTACGGAACATGGGTATAATGGAGACCAGGTGCTATGGAACATGGGTATAGTGGGGTCGATTTTGCAGCATTTCAGATTACTGGTTCTGCCAAGAAATGGTGGAGAGATTATTTGTTGACTAGACCAGCTGGATCGCCTGCTCTTACTTGGGACCAGTTCTCTCAGATCTTCCTAGAGAAGTTTCTCACTATGACACTGAGAGAGGAGCATCGTCGTCAGATCGAGCATCTCCAGCAGGGCAGTATGACTGTTACTCAGTATGAGACCCATTTTGTGGATTTGGCCAATCATGCTCTTCTTCTTCTTACTACCGAGAGAGAGAGAGGGTGAGGAGGTTTATTTACGGACTTGCTCAGCCTATCAGGTTGTAGATGGCTAAGGACACTGGGAGTGAGATTTCTTTTCAAGCGGCTGTCAATGTTGCCAGGCGAGTCGAGATGGTTCTTGCTCAGGGAGGTCAGGAGTCTGACAAGAGACCACGTCATTCCGGGGGGTTCAGCGGTGCCTCATCTGGAGGCAGGGGTACTTTTGGTAGAGGTCATCCTCCAGGTAGTTTCATTCAGCACTCCAGGCATCCCACGGTGCCTCAGGTGGTTGTGGCCCTCATATGCCTTATTATGACCAGCTAGCCTACAGTGCACCACCAACTCCTATTAGTGCACCTCCTCTCCAGAGTTTTCAGGGTGGTTACTCAGGTCGACAGGGTCAGTTTTAGGGTCAGTAGTCATAGCAGCCGAGGTCCTGTTATACTTGTGGTGATCCGAGGCACATTGCTAGATTTTTCCCTCGAGTATTGGGCTTCGGGCAGCTCATAGCATCAGGGTTCTCGTGCCATGGTTCCAGCACCAGTTGCTACACCGCCTGCTCAGCCAGCCAGAGGCAAGGGTCAGACAGCCAGAGGTAGAGGCCAGACTGTTAGAGGTGGAGGTCAGGCCGTTAGAGATGGAGGCCGGCCAATTAGAGGCCGTCCTAGAGATGTAGTTCAGACTGGTGGGGCCCAGCCCCGATGTTATGCTTTTCCAGCCAGGCCTAAGGCTGAGTCATCTGACGTTGTTATCACATGTATTGTTTCAGTTTGCAGTAGAGATGCTTCAGTTCTATTTGATCTTGGTTCTACTTATTCCTACGTGTCATCCTATTTTACTTCATATTTGGTTGTGCCTCGTGATTCTTTGAGTGCTCCTGTGTATGTGTCCACACCTGTGGGAGATGCTATTGTTGTAGATCGTATTTATCGTTCGTGTGTGGTCACCATTGGAAGTCTTGAGACTAGTGTAGATCTTCTACTTCTCGATATGGTCGATTTTGATGTTATCTTGGGTATGGATTGGCTGTCACCTTATCACGCTATATTGGATTGTCGCGCCAAGACGGTGACCTTAGCCTTGCCGGGGTTGCCTTGATTAGAGTGGAGGGGGACTCCTGGCCATTCTACCAGCAGGGTTATCTCTTATATGAAGGCTCGGCGTATGGTCGAGAAGGGGTGTCTAGCTTATTTGGCTTATGTCTGTGATTCTAGTGAGAAGGTTCCTTCTATGGATTCAATACTAGTTGTTCGTGAGTTTCCATGGGTGTTTCCTGTAGACCTTCCGGGGATACCACCCGATAGGGATATTGTTTTCTGTATTGATTTGGCTCCGGGCACTCAGCCCATTTCCATTTTGCCATACCATATGGCCCCTCCAGAGTTGAAAGAATTGAAGGAATAGTTGCAAGATTTGCTTGATAAGGCCTTCATTAGAGCTAGTGTCTCGCCCTAGGGTGCACCCGTGTTGTTCGTGAAGAAGAAAGATAGATCGATGAGGATGTGTATAGATTATCGGCAGTTGAACAAAGTCACCATCAAGAACAAGTATCTATTGCTGAGGATTGATGAGTTATTCGATTAGATTCAGGGTGCCAAGGAGTTTTCGAAGATTGATTTGAGATCTGGCTACCATCAGTTGAGGAGTAGGGCATCTGATATCCCTAAGACAGCTTTTCGGACTTGGTACGGGCATTATGAGTTTTCGGTGATATCCTTTGGGTTGACAAATGCCCCAACATCATTCATGGATTTGATGAACCGAGTGTTCAAGCCTTATTTGGACTCCTTTGTGATTATGTTTATTGATGATATCTTGATCTACTCCCGCAGTCAAGAGGAGCATGAGCAGCATCTCAGGATTGTACTACAGACTCTGAGAGCCAGCCAGTTGTATGCTAAATTTTCAAAGTGCAAGTTTGGTTGGATTCAGTCGCTTTATTGGGGCACGTTGTATCAGCAGAGGGCATTCAAGTAGATCCTTAGAAGATTGAGGCGATTCAGAACTGGCCTAGACCCACTTCAGCTATGTAGATTAGGAGTTTCTTGGGTTTGGTGGGCTATTATCGTCGATTTGTGGAGGGGTTTTCATATATAGCAGCCCCATTGATCAGGTTGACCCAGAAGGGTGCCCCGTTCAGATGGTCAGACGAGTGTGAGGCGAGCTTTTAGAAGCTCAAGACTGCTTTGACTACATTGCCGGTGTTGGTGTTGCCCACAGGTTCAGGATCTTATAAAGTATATTGTGATACGTCCCGTGTAGGGCTCGGTGCGGTATTGATGTATGAGGTCAGGGTGATTGCGTATGCATCGCGGTAGTTAAAGGTTCACGAGAAGAATTACCCTGTCTATGACTTAGAGTTGGGAGCCATTGTTCATGTGCTGAAGATTTGGAGGCACTATCTTTACGGCGTGTCGTGTGAGGTCTTCACGGATCATCAGAGCCTTCAGTATTTGTTTAAGCAAAAGGATCTCAATTTGAGGCAGAGGAGGTGGTTGGATCTATTGAAAGACTATGATATCACCATTTTGTATCATCCCGGGAAGGCCAATGTGGTGGCCGACGTATTGAGTAGAAAGGCAGCGAGTATGGGCAGCCTTGCGTTCATTCCAGTCGGTGAGAGGCCGCTTGCATCAGACGTTCAGACTTTAGCCTATCAGTCTGTGAGGTTAGATATTTCAGAGCCCAACCATGTTCTAGCTTGTATAGTCACTCGGTCTTCCTTGTTTGAGCATATAAAAGATCGGCAGTATGACGACCCTCATTTGTTAGTCCTTAGGGACACAGTGCGGCACGGTGGTGCCAAGCAGGTTACTGTTGGAGATGATGGAGTTGTGAGGATGCATGGTCGTATTTGTGTGCCTAATGTGGATGGACTTCGTGAGTTGATTCTTGAGGAGGCCTACAGTTCCCGATATTCTATTCACCCGGGCACCGCCAAGATGTATCAGGACTTGCGGCAGCATTATTGGTGGAGTAGGATAAAGAAGGATATAGTTGCTTATGTAACTCGGTGCCTGAATTGTCAGCAAGTGAAGTATAAGCATCAGAGACCTGGTGGTTTGCTTCAGAAGATAGAGATTCCTGAGCGGAAGTGGGAGCGTATCACTATGGATTTCATTGTTGGACTCCTACGGAATCAGAGGAAGTTTGACGCAGTTTGGGTCATTATGGACAAGCTGACTAAGTCAGCACATTTCATTCATGTGGCAGTTACCTATTCTTCGGAGCGGTTGGTAGAGATTTACATATACGAGATTGTCTGTCTTGACGGTGTGCCCATGTCTATCATTATTGATTGAGGTACGCAGTTCACCTCGCACTTCTGGAGGGAAGTACAGCGTAATTTGGGAACGCGGGTTGAGTTGAGCATAGCGTTTCATCCTCAGACGGACGGACAGTCCGAGAGCACTATTCAGATCTTGGAGGATATGCTCCGCGCATGTGTTATAGACTTCGGAGGATCGTGGGATCAGTTCTTGCCCTTTTCAGAGTTCGCCTACAATAACAGCTATCAGTCGAGCATTCAGATGGCTCCCTATGAGGCATTATACGGTAGGCGGTGCCGGTCGCCAGTTGGGTGGTTCGAGCTAGGGGAGGCTCGGTTGTTGGGTACAAATTTAGTACAGGATGCCTTGGATAAGGTCAAGATTATTCAGGATTGACTTCGCACAGCTCAGTCCAGGCAGAAGAGTTATGCCGACCGTAGAGTTCATGATGTTGCATTCATGGTCAGAGAGAGAGTATTGCTTCGGGTATCACCCACGAAGGGTGTAATGAGGTTCGGCAAGAAAGGCAAGTTGTGCCCTAGGTATATCGAACCTTTTGAGATTCTGGAGAGAGTGGGAGAGGTGGCTTACAGGCTTGTATTGCCACCGGGGTTATCAGCAGTTCATCCGATGTTCCACGTGTCCATGCTCCGAAAGTATTACGGCAGTTCGTCCCACGTGTTAGATTTCAGCTCTATCTAGTTAGATAAGGATTTGACTTACGAGGAGGAGCCGGTGGTTATTCTTGCCCGGTAGGTTCGACGGTTGAGGTCTAAGAGTTATCCTTCAGTTCGAGTGCAATGGAGAGGTCAGCCCGTTGAGGCAGCTACTTGGGAGTCTAAGTCAGATATACAGAGTAGATATCCATATCTTTTCAACAGTTCAGGTACTTTTCTATGTCCGTTCGAGGACAAACAATTATTTTAGAGGTGGAGAATGTGATGACCCGATAGGTCATCTTATATTTTAGAACCTAATTCTAAGATCCGAAGCCTTATATTTTAGAACCTTATATTTTGGTTTTGTTGATACCAGGTCCGTATTTTGGTTCCGGAGTCCGGTACAGGTCCACTATAATATTTATGACTTGTCTATCAAATTTGGTGAGAAACTGAGTTGATTTGACGTGATTCGGACGTTCCGTTGTGAAAATAGAAGTTTTAAAGCTTTCTTGAAAATTTTCTTTGATTTGGTGTCTGATTCATAGTTCTAGGCATTATTTTGGTGTTTTCATCGCGTGAGCGAGTTCGTATGATGTTTTAGGACTTGTGTGCATATTTGGTTTGGAGCCCCGAGGGCTCAGGTGAGTTTCAGATAGGCTACGGGTGTTTTGAAACTTAGAAAATCTGGTATTTTGCTGCAGCTGGTGTTCTGGTACGTTGTGCTTCGTGATCGCGAAGCCATTCTCTCGATCGCGAAAAGTGAACTGGGTTGGGGAAGGTTTTCTTCTTCGCGTACGCGAAGGACGAGTCACGAACGCGGAGCGATGGGGGCCTTACCCTTCGCGAACGCAACCAGCTCATCACGAATGCATAGCTTAAGGGACCTAGGGGAAGGGTCAGTCATTCTTCTATGCGAACGCGAGAATTGGCTCGCAAACTCGAAGGCCAGGAGGGAGCAGCCTCCGCGAACGAGAAGGAGTACTCACGAACATGAAAGCCACTCGGGCTACTGCACATCGCGAACGCGGCAGGCCCTTCGCGAACGCAAAGAAGGCCTGACGCCCAGAACTTAAAACAGAACCAAAATGGGATTTTACCCATTTTTCATGAACTCTCCATTAGAGCTCGGCCTAGGTGAGATTTTGAAGAGAAAACTCAACACCAATTCATAGGTTTGTACTCTTTAATTCATTTTCTTCCATTTCTAACATCACCCATTAAATTCCTAACCCTAATCTTTGTTCTTTCATGGTAAAAAACTAGGGATTTAAGAAGGATTGGGGGTATTTGCAAATTTGGGATTTACACCTCAATTTGGGGTCGGATTCTAAAATTAATTACATAATCGGGCTCGGGGTGAATGGGTGAATGGATTTTGGTCCGAACGTCGGATTTTGATCAAGCGGGCCCGGGGTCGATTTTTGACTTTTCGGGGGAAGTTTGGGGAATCTAAATTTATGCAATGTAATTGATTTCTTTAGCAATATTTTATATTATTGAGTCGTTTGTGAATAGATACGAGTGGTTTGGAGGTGGATTCTAGAGGAAAAGTGGTAATTGAGCATTGAGTGGTCTTTGGAGCGAGGTAAGTGTCGTGGTTAACCTTGACTTGAGAGAATAAGGCTTATTTGTCTATTTGCTATAAGTTTAAATGTTGGGGAACAACGTATATGTGAGGTGACGAGTACTTATGCATTGTTCGGGTTAAAGCATCTGGGTGGGGCTTGGTTTCTTGCAATTATAGCTTTTATTGTTCATGTTATCTGTGTTTGGACTAGTATTGTTAAATTGATCGTTCTTATCATGTTTACGGATCTTCTGGTGATAATTGAGTATTGATTTTGAATTTGAGGTTGATATTGTGGAACCAAATGTTGAAGTAAGGCTTGTACTTGTTATTCTATCTCCCTATTGTTATTTGTTCATTGCATTATGGTAAGGGAGAGTGTTAATGCACGAAGGGTGATGCCGTGCCATATTGTGAGTGTGTTAATGCATGAAGGGTGATGCCGTGCCATATTGTGAGTGTTAATGCACGAAGGGTGATGTCGTGCCATTTTATGAGAGTTAATGCACGAGGGGTGATGCCGTGCAGTTTCTATTGATTTTATGATGAGGTTGTGAGTAAAAGCACGAAGGGTGATTATGTGAATTTTTCCTTTACTGTGTTTACTTGTTCTTATTGGTTCATAGTATATTGGATGTTCAAGTTACCATTCTGTTGTAGTTCTCTATCTCGTATTCCCCCTCAGCATGTTCCCCTTCCCGATATTACCTGTCAAGTTTTTCCTTGCTGTTATTTGCATATACTATTAAATTGCACAGGTTTTTATGTAGGTGTCTTGTCATAGCCTCGTCATTACTTCGTCGAGGTTAGGCTCGACACTTATCAGTACATGGGGTCGGTTGTACTGATACTGCACTCTGCACTTCCTGTACAGTTTTGGTATTGGTCCCAGCTGATCGAGAGGTGTAGCAGCTCGTACTGGTTCATCGGAGACTCAAGGTAGATCTGTTGGTGTTCGCAGACCTTGAAGTCCCCGTTTATCTTTTCAGTTTTTTTTACTGTTTCTTTCGTTCAAATAGTTGTTTTTCTTTCAGGCATTTACTTGTAGTAAATCCTAGAAGTTCGTGAATTGTGACTCCAGATCCGTGTGGTAGTAATTAATGAAATTTTTATATTATTCCGCACTCGCTATATTTCATTTTAGCTTATTTGCTATTATTTACTGAATTGAATAAGGATTGGCTTAATAATTCTCTAACATCGGCTTGCCTAGCAAGTGGAATGCTAGGCGCCATCACGGTCCTAACGGTGGGAATTTCGGGTCATGACACGATCGAACAGATGCTATGAACCCTTCTTAGAGGACGAAAAATAAAATACACAAGAATGGATATAGGGAACCATACTCATCATCTCACTGTTGCGGCGTGCAACCCGATCCACAACTCACCCGGCATAATAGAGTATTACATGGTATAGCTGACGACAGGAATAACATCCAATGCCCGAAGACTTCTCCGTAAGCAATACTATGACGAATGAACACATCTGACCTGATGTAGAACACACATTCACATTAGACCCACCAACGGACCTCAAGCCAATTCTGAACATACCATACTGGGACAACAACCTTTCAAGGATCCACAATACCTATTCATGACACACACGGGCAACCATCCAATATGGAACAAACTTCCACAGTCCACAACCAAATGACTAGAGTGCCTTTTAGGCGTAAACTCTCACATTAGCGATAGTACCAGAATCTCCATACTTGGTTTCAATCCTTAGTAACATGTAACACTTATACAAATCTCCCCGTGGGATACGCTCCCACGACCTTCCGCACCAGGTAGCCAATTCTGCACATCCACACCTCCAACCGTACAAATTCTGTAAAGCAATTCACGAATCCGCAAATCAATACACAAAGCCTCTTACACATGGCAGCGCTCTCAAATAACACTAAATAAAATGCCATCTTACTCTGAACATCTGGATTCTTCCCTGCTCATCCGAGCTCGTGGCATTCTTATCAACACTAAGTCGCAACCTTGATCCTCAACTTCCAATTCACATGCCGCTCACTGCACCTATCATGCCGCAATGTGAGAGTACAAGAATTCATCATAACCCCCGAACTACTAGTAGAATAAATAATTCATTGGCTAGAAGCATTTCACTTAACTCATTTTAGAAGAACCATTGCAACACGCAATTGAATTCCCATAACCACAAAAAATACAAACCTCAAGTTGTGTTCTAGACCGCCATAACTCTTCTGGAATCCATTTACACAGCAACGCCATTTGAATCCAATACCTCCCAAATTCATCAAGTTATGGTGGTTGTCAAGCCCGCACATACAACCACCAACCACATGTATAACTTTACACGCCGAAGGAACTGATCATTGCCACAATCATGCTGATTCAACCATTACTAACCGAAGCAACTTCTTCCAATTTACTCTTGACTTGCCTTAGGAATAATAATAGCTCCATTCAAAACATAACGAACTCAATCCGCACTCATCCCGAGTGACTCAAATCACAAGGCCACATCGCCTCAATACCCGTGAACTATCTCATACCTTCCTCAAGCGCACAATAGCTTCTCCAACTGGTACGCCCATTCTGCAAGACCTTCCACGAATCCGAATTTATTTCTCTATTTTATCTAGTACTGCACCGCATACCCAATGATAACATAGAACACTCCAATCCCCTTTCATAATCCACTGCACGAACTTGATCCTTAACCACGCAATGGACCCGAAATCCTTAGGCACTGCACTTTAATTCTTAATCCCACTAGAACCGTTATTGAGAGTCACCCACTCTGACCTGGTCCCGAATATAACCAAACTACAACGCTCTTCTAGTACAGGAACACCCCCTCAAAGAAGCAACCGACTGAATTCCTTTCCTTGTAAATCACATCCACAAGAAGCATAACTCTAAGTCTTCCCAAAACTCGCACATGGACCGATAAGGCGAAATATAACACACATTTGTCAAGTTTTTTGCTCGAATTACCCCTGATGTTTTCCTTTTTTAGTCATAATTGATCAACCAATGCACCGATAATGTCACGCCCCGAACTCGGGGAGCGCGACTGACACTCAACCAAGTGAACCCGGTCAAGTATACAATACCAATTCATTACCATTAGTTACTTCATTTTAAAGTCTCAAATTACACACATTTGCATGATCTGAAGTGGAACAAGTAATTCAAACACAACATAACTTGTTTGACTTCTCCAGCACTAATATACAACCCATACTATGTCTACAGAGCCTCTAATATATACAAAAGAGTATTATGATAGTGCCGACAACAAGGCCCCGACTCTACCTCAAACACAATACACAAGGAACAAAAGATACATGAGCCCGAAATGAAGTGGGGCTCACCAAGTCAGCTGGGAGGAGGGTGTACCGCTATCACTGATCAATGTCTCCTGCTGTGGAACCACCTGCATCTATTGAAGATTCAGTGCCTCTGGCAAAAGGGACGTTAGTACATATAGAATAGTACTAGTATGAATGACAAAACACCTCTCAATAGAACGATTAATAATACAAGCAAGAACAATAATAATATCAGTGGAAGCCTCAAACAACATCAAACCTCAAGTTAGGACCAAGACGGTGTGCAAATAAACTTCCATATTTTAAGTTGGGAGATCTTTAGTACCAATATTCCACCATTCACAATACCAATACCACTGAACTTTTAGCACGGAGTCCGATCACGACCCGATCGGCTAGGCCGTCTCATATGAGACATCAACGACAATCATAATTTCAATTACAATTTCCAGTACAATCACCACCATGTGTGTGGCATGGCATCCGATCACGACCCGATCGGCTAGGCTGTCTCACCACAATGATGTGCGGATCGACATCATCCTTTTCTACCAATCATCTCATTTCATACTTTTTTCACATCTTTTCATCTCATTAGCACTAATGGACATAATTATAAAATCATTATTGGCACGTCGACCGTATTTAGTATTTCATGCTCACCTTTTCACTTCCAAACATCATCATCATCAACAACAAGGCGTTTCAAATCAATATTTTTAATACACATGAGAGCAATTAAGAGTCCTAGGCACATAGAGATGTTTCACAAAATTTGGCATAATAGCCTTCGTTTGAACTTGACTTGAAGTCGAAACATTCATAATGCACAACCCATACTTTAAACACATTCTCAAATGATAACATAACATGATAAAAGCATTTAGGATACATATTGAACATAATCTTTCAACACAAGCTTATTCGTAATAGCCAACTTTATAATAAACAACTCGGGACTTACATAAATTATATGAAACCGTGGGATTCAATTCTAAGAGAGGAGTTTAGCCAACATTCCTCGATTTGAGCTTTCCTTAAATTACTACAACGTTCCGAAAATCCTAGCAATCCCAATCTATTTTTAGACATAAAAAAATTGAATACAAATTAGGAAGATATTCATGGTTTCAGCTCAGTTGAGCATTTTATCAAATACTAGGTGTGCAAATTTGGCTACAAGGTTCTTCTACAAGATTTCCTTCATTCCAAAACCCAATCTTTACTTATTTGAGCTCAACAATCTTTTCACAAACCTTATTGGTATGTGCACATATACATAATACTCTCACACCCAAGAATCATACCTTCAATCACCCATCTTTTACCCCAAACTCGAAATTAAAGAATTGGGGAAAGAAATTCTTACCTCTTTGAAGCTCTAGCAATATTCTAATGAAATCTCCAAGCCTTGAGCAAGAATTGATGAACAAATGACTAGGTCTTCTCTTTCTCTCTCTAGTGCGATCACATGAAGCCCTTAAAAATGACCCCAAAGCCTTTTTATAAAAATGAGATCGGGTAAAATTTTCAAAACTTAAACTTGCCAAAATCGGATCTGCGATCGCAGACCGTGCCGCATAATGGATATGCGACCCGCATAATGGCTGCGAAAATGATGCCCAAAAATTGGACTCGCCTGACCCAGTCTGCGATAATTCTGCGGTTTGAAAACCTGTTCTGCGACCGCAGACTGGACCACAGAATCATATTCCATATTTTCTCATGCCAAGTCTGCGACTGAAATGCAGTCCGTGAAGTGCATATGCGATCGCATAATGGACAGCAGAAATGCCCTATGCTTTCGAAGATTTTCTTCAACTCCCTAATGCATTGTTCAACCCAAAAGGTCCGGCACCACGAAACTTTAAATTCCTTTATAAAATTTTATGGGACCTTACATTCTCCCCCACATAGGATCATTCGTCCTCGAATGAAGGTCAAAATCCGTTATTAGCATTCAATGTGACTTAATTGTTATAACACACACCAACAGTTCCAAATTTTTGACTAACTCCCTAAATTTCCAAAACTTTTGCCAGAGTCTCCCCTGTAACTGGACTATCCACCTGTCAGAGAATCCCAAAAATAATCCTAACAACATATACATAATCCGATGACGCAATATAACATAAAAACAACACCAACCGTGGCCTCATAAGCAATATACTATTAGAAAAGGAACACCCTTAGCATAAGTTGTACAAATGATACGAAATTCATAGGGAACAATTTCATAGAACTATTACATAGTTATTCAAACAAATAAGGATACTTCTTTTGCATTTCTTCCTCGGTCTCCCAGGTGGCGTCTTCAACCTACTGGTTTCGCCATAACACTTTCATGGAGGCAATTTCTTTGTTTCTCAACTTTCGGACTTGCTGGTCAATAATAGAAACTGGAATCTCTTCATAAGTTAATTCCTCATTAACCTCAATAGTCTCAACCGGAACAATGAGTGTCGAGTCTCCAACTACTTTTTTCAACATAGACACATGAAATACCGGGTGCACTAATGACATCTCAGGTGGTAGCTCAAGCTTGTATGCCACCTCACCGATCTTCTGAATGATTCTGTACGGTCCGACATACCTCGGACTCAATTTCCCTTTCTTACCAAATCGCATTATACCCTTCATGGGGGAAACCTTTAATAATACTCAATCATATTCTTTGAACTCCAAATCCCTATGACGAACATTCGAATAGGACTTCTGACGACTCTGAGAAGTCTTCAACCGATCCTTAATGATCTTAACTTTTTTCATAGACTGATGCATGAGGTCTTGCCCTATCAACTCTGCTTCCCCAATCTTGAATCACCCAATAGGAGATCTATATCTCCTACCATATAAAATCTCGAACGGTGCCATTTGAATGATAGCATGATAATCATTATTGTAGGAAAATTCTACGAGTGACAAAAGATCATCCTAGCTACCTTTGAAGTTAAGAACACAAGCGCGCAACATATCCTCAAGCGTCTTAATAGTCCGCTCTGCCTGCCCGTCGGTCTGTGGATGAAAGGATGTACTAAGATTCACCTGGGTACCCAAACTTTGCTGAAATTTCTTCCATAAATTAGTCGTGAATTGTGCCCCCCGATTAGAGATGATAGAAACTGGAGTGCCATGTAACCTGACTATTTCTTTGATATACAACTGAGCACACTGTTTCGCTGTGTCGGTAGCCTTAACCGGCAAGAAGTGTGCTGATTTCGTGAGTCGATCCACAATCACCCAAATCGAGTCAAACTTACGAGGAGTGTGAGGTAGTCCTACCACAAAGTCCATATTAATCATTTTCCACTTCCACATTGGAATTTCTATATTCTGTGCCAACTCACCGGGCCTTTGGTGTTCGGCCTTCACTTGCTGACAATTTGGACATCTCGCCAAAAAGTCCGCTAAATTCCTCTTCATATCATTCCACCAATAGACTTCCTTAATATCATGATACATTTTTGTCGAGCCCAGGTGCACGGAATACCTAGAAGTGTGAGCCTCGGTAATGATTCTCTCCCGGAGACCATCTACATTTGGAACACACAGACGCCCTTGGTACCTTAGTGTACCATCACCCATGCCAAGAGAAAAGGCCATGGTCTTATGTTTATGAATCCCATCTTTCAATTGTGCCAACAATGGATCGTTGTATTGATTCTCCTTGACTTTCACAACAAGTGATGATTCAGCCCTATATTGCACAATCACCCCTCCTTCACTAGAGTCCGCAAGACGAACTCTCAAACTAGCCAATCGGTGAACTTCCTTGGCCAATGGCCTTTGACATGCCTCCAAGTGTGCTAAACTACACATAGATTTACGGCTAAGAGCATCCGCCACAACATTAGCCTTCCCCGGATGATATAGAATATCAATGTCGTAGTCCTTGAGTAACTCAAGCCATCTTATCTGCCTCAGATTCAATTCCTTCTACTTGAAAATATATTGAAGGCTCTTATGGTCCGTGAATATATCAACATAGACCCCATATAAATAATGACGCCAAATTTTCAATGCAAATACCACTGTCGCAAGCTCTAAATCATGTGATGGATAGTTCTTTTCATGATTCTTGAGTTGCCTAGAAGCATAAGCTATCACCTTGCCATGTTGCATTAATACACACCCAAGTCTGACTCTTGAAGTATCACAGTATACCACAAACCTATTTGTACCCTCTGGTAGAGTCAATACTAGTGTCGTAGTCAATCTCAATTTCAACTCCTGAAAGCTCCTTTCACAAGCATCTAACCATTGGAACTTAACCTCTTTCTGCGTCAATTTAGTCAACAGAGAGGCAAGAGTAGAGAACCCCTCCACAAACTTCCTGTAATATCCAGCTAAGCCCAAGAAACTACGAATCTCCATTGGGGTAGTGAGTCTAGGCCAATTCTTCACAATTGCAATCTTCTGAGAATCAACCTTAATTCCTTCACTAGAGGTGACATGACCCAAGAATGTGACAGACTCAAGCCAAAATTCACATTTTGAAAACTTTACATATAACTTGTGCTGATATAGGGTTTGCAGAACTACCCTGAGATGATCAGCATGGTCCTCTCGACTTCGTGAATATACAAGAATATCGTCAATGAACACTATCACAAAAGAGTCAAGAAAATGCCTGAAAACTCGATTCATAAGATCCATGAAAGCTTCCAGAGCATTTGCTAGCCCAAAAGACATTACCAAAAATTCAAAGTGCCCATACCGGATCCTGAAAACTATTTTAGAATATCCTGCTCCCTGATCTTCAATTGGTGATACCCAGATCTTAAATCGATCTTGGAGAAGTACTTAGCACCCTGCAATTGATCAACAAGTCATCTATACTTGGAAGTGGGTACTTATTTTTTATTGTAACCTTGTTGAGTTGCCGATAGTCAATGCACATTCTTAGCGACCCATCCTTCTTTCTTACAAATAGAACCGGTGCGCCCCAAGGCGACACACTCGGCCGAATGAAACACTTCTCTGATAAATCCTTCAATTGTTCCTTTAGCTCTTTCAATTCTGTCGGAGCCATTCTGTAGGGTGGAATAGATACAGGTTGCGTGCCTGGCATCACATCAATTCCAAAATCAATCTCCCTGTCTGGCGGGATACCAGGGAGCTCATACGGAAAGACCTCCGAAAATTCATTCACAACAGACACGAAAGCCTTAAATTCCTTTATGAAATTTTACGGGACCTTATAGATAATCAGAAACCGCACCAGCAGACAACCACGCGATCTAATCGTAGATGGTGGGCTCGCTTATTTAGCTTTAAGCTACCATTATATAATCTAGAAACCACAAGGATTCCTCCTTCTTTATTACCATAATGTCACGCCATTAACTCGCCAAACCTCCCGAAATATCTTGTTAGACTTTTCATAAAACATCCCGAATTATCAGCCACAATCGCGTACTCGACCTTCTGCCGGGTAGTAAGTAGAATTCTTCGTAGAAAGTCCATCAAAATCACGCAACCGCTAACCTGCTCACATGAAGTAACCCACCTATGGAAATTCCATACTGACATCTTCCAATGAAGCTGCATTGGGTACATCTACCACGAATTCAGTAAACCCTCTTTAGCCTATGCTTGTCCACCAACTTTATAAGTCTGTTCACTCCCCATCAACTGAAAATATGACAATACATTCCAAACTCGAAGTCATGTCGTATCCCATAACGATAATCAAGCTCTTACACCCCTAAACACTCCAAGCAAACTTCCTTCCATCATATTCAACCTTTCTCAGCACAGTAACCACCATTCCAAATGAAATCCGTAGACCTAGTCATTGTCCGCCATGATTCCTAAATTGCTCTAAACTTTTCTCAAGGCATGTGGCTATCCTACCACAGAATCCATATGCTACTCTGTCACTCCCACTTCGGTTAAACCATCTCCTTTAAGCAACTTCTCGACCTCTATTTTTTTTCATACTTGACCTGCTAGCAATTAAACCACCACGAGACACCTCCTACCATGTCCTTCCTTATCCTTCGTTGCCCAATTGTTGCCTCAAATCAAAATCCATATTTGTAGCACATGGACTGATAAATTGCTACCAACTCTAAACCTTCTCAAAGATCATCTTTCTCGAGTCATCGATACTAGAACATCGATTCGATTCTGAACCGCTAGACACCGGTATCTCTGACAATCGCTCCTTAGGCACCATTTTACAACACCCTGCCCCGAAGGCAAATCAAAGAAGATCACAACACCGATGAACCCTAATACATTCGAACAAGGACGATGACACCACATCACAAATGAGAATTCCCCCACGCTCGAAAATATCAAGTCTTGTTACTCCATCAACCAAAACCTGAACATCTATAGTCCGATTGCCTTTACTCCGCTGGAAATAAATGTTGAACCTCTAAATCATGCACTGAGAAATCCTCTTTTCAAGTCATTCACTGCCTCTACATATAAACAAGTACCTTACTATTACACCAACACCATGCAATAATAACGCATGAACATCATAGCAATATGTGCATAGCCTCAAAACCATCAGAAATATAGATACTGAGCTGAAACGACAGAACATCCTTCCACAAGGCGACGATAATAGCATGCTCGAATACGCAGAGAAAAATATCGGGCACCACATCTGCAGTACCACTATAACTCCTTGATGCCCAAGTGATAACAAGCGCTTCACGTCGCATAAGATCGAGTAGGAAGGGAATAAAAACATAAGCCTCAAAAGAATCAAATCGCACGATGAGGAATCAAGAAAGGAAGTGCTCTTAATATCCATGTAGCCTCTAGAAGATAAGTGCAAACGTCTCTGTACCGATATGCAAGATTCTACTAGACTCGCTCATGACTCGAGATACCCAAGTGAACCCAAAGCTCTAATACCAAGCTGTCACGATCCAAAATCCATTATAGGTCATGATGGTACCTAACGCCGCCGTCAGGCAAGCCAACGGTGATTGATCAACTTAATTACTCATTTTTATTACTTTTGAAATCGTAATTTCCGTTAATTAAATAGTATAAAATAGAATCTCCAGGGTAAAATGATAATAATTACGTAAACTATCATACCAAACATCCAGTAGAAGACCCCAAAACCCGGTGTCACAAGTGCATGAGCATCAACTAGGAAATATAATAAAATACAACATTTGTCTAGAATACAAGTTAAACATGAGAAAATAAATAACTCTGATGGAGACTCTGTATGCTGCGGATCATAACATAGAATGCAACTCACAGTAAAGTCCTCGCAATAGTTGCATCTTTACGCCCAAAAGACCACCAGACATATATGTACCTGCACAATAAGTACAGCAAGTGCAGCATGAGTACGTAAATCAACGCATAACCAGTAAGTATCTAGCCTAACCCTGGAGAAGTAGTGACGAGGGGTCAACATCGACACTTACTAGTACCGAACAGCACGAACCATAGATACATCTATTATACTGCCAAGGCGAACGACCTGCTCCCATGGGAGTGTGATACATAATCCTACCGAGGCTAACGGCTCAATCCCATTATAATGTGTGTATTGCCGAGGGTCGAACAACACGAACCATAGATGCATCTATTATACTGCCGAGGTGAACGGCCCGGTCCCATTAGAATAAGAAGCTTTAACGGGTCCTTAACCCCATTCACAAATAAACGTGTGAGTTATTAACTTTAAGGAAGCTTTTCGATGAAAACGAACAACGCGGGAGAAATTCGTAAGGGGGGCACAATTATTCCGCGGCTAAATCAAGTAACGTGTCAAATCTCTACAATAGCAAGTCTAACACTCTACGCAAGTCTAGTCTCAAGTCATAGCGTAAAATAAAGGAACTAAACCAGCAAAGATAACTCCAATAGTACAATTATAGCATGACGTGAACCTAAGTCTACCCGAACATAACATGAATCTAGCTACGTACGAACTCTCGTCACCTCGTGTGTGCGTAGCCCCGCAACAAGTAGCACATATCAAATACATTACCTAGGGGTAGTTTCCCCCTCACAGGGTTAGACACGAGACTTACCTCGCTCCGAAGCTCCATAACCGGCACCAACGTCTCTCTAACACCTCGAACCAATGGCCATCATTCCAAAACTAGTCAAACAATTTGCAAACCAATCAAAATATACTCTAATACCCATAATTAATCAATTTAAACAATTCCCAACTCCTCTCAAAAAGTCGATAAAGTCAACCCTCAGGCCCACGTGACCGGATTCAAAAACAATTCGAAGATAAACATTACCCATAACAATACGAACTCAAATATATGATTTATTCCCAATTCCATATCCAATTTCGTGGTCAAAATCCAAAAATACTAAATTCTAGGTTTTCTTCAAAATCTCATAATTTTTCATAAATTTCCATGTTAAATCCTTATAGAATCCGTGAAATTAACTTACAATATGCGGGAATTACTTACCTTGCAATATATGATGAAAATCTCCCCTTAAAGCTCTCCAAATATCACCCAACCCAAGAGAGAAATGAGTGAAATGAGCAAAAATCCGGACTTAAAACAATCTACCCAGGCTCGTCCTTCTTCGCGATCGCGGGAATACCTTCGCGGTCGCGAAGGCTAAAAATATTGCCTCTCAAAATTCCTCTTCGCGTTCGCGGTCACACAGCCGCGTTTGCGAAGGCTAAACACTTCCAGGCCCCCAGCTCCCTTCCTTCTTCGCGTTCGCGACCACTGTGTCGCATTTGCGTAGGCATGATCCAATCCTCTTCCGAGTTCGCGACCCATGTGTCGCATTCGCATAGAACAAAAATCCCTTAGCCCAAAATTCTTCTTCCCAAACGCGTGAGACCCTTCACGGTCGCGAAGAACAACACCAGACACTAGCGCCAGCAGTTGCAAAACAGGGAAAAATGGTCTGAAACCACTTCGAATCACACCCAAGGCCCCCGGGACCCCGTCCAATCACACTAACTAGTTCCATAACATGAAACGAACCTGCACGAGGCCTCAAATCACACCAAACAACATCAAAACTACGAATCGACGATCAAAATCCTTCTTTTAAACTTCAACATTCAAACTTCGACTAACGCATCTGAATCATAGTTAAACATCCCGGAATGACGCCAAATCTTGCGTACAGGTCACAAATCACGATACGAACGTATTCAAAGGTTCGGAATCCCAAACGGATATGATAAAACCAAAATCCACTTCAAACCAAACTTATGAAATCCTAAAACTTTTAAAATGCCAACCTTCCATAATAAGCGTCGAAATGCTCCCGGGCGACCCGATACTCAACCCGAATATACACCCAAATCTGAAATCATCATACGAACCTATTGGAACCTTCAAATCTCGATTCCGATGTCGTTTACTCAAAAGTCAAACCTTGGTCAATTCTTCCAACTTAAAGCTTCGAAATTAGAATTTTTTATCTGAATCAACTTTGAACTTCCCGAAATTCAATTCCGACCACATGCACAAGTCATAATACTTGAAGTAAAACTACTCAAGGCCTCAAACTGCCGAACGACGTACTATAACTCAAAACAACCGATCGGGTCGTTACAATATATTATAACTTGTTTTAGAGCGTAAATATAAAAATGAAATCTCTTTTTCTTTCTTGTGACCTGTACATAGTCAGACATCCTCACATAAGTTGTGAGGAAAGACTAATTGTTTGGGAGTTTTGGGAGTAAATCAGTAATAATGAAACTAATTAGGACCACCAAAAAGAGTGATTGGCAAGGTCCAATTTCTTCATAGCCCAACCTATATAGTTAGGGCTTAAGATAAAAAAAAAATCGGAAAAAATCACTTTTAGTCCGCGATCGAAATTATTTATATTTTGTAGCCGCAAAAATATATAAAATCTGTTATATATATATATATATATATATATATATATATATATATACAAAAAAAATATTTATTTTTCGACTATTATTTGAGCAGCTATACACTGTCATTTCTCCAATTTCTTCGTTAACCCATTGAGGTTTCGGCTTGAATAGGTGTGATTTGCTCAATACCTCATTGGAGTATTCTCAGCAATAAAAATAACAACAACTCGAGCTCTCTCAAACTAGTTTGGTCGTATAAGAGTACTGTAATTTGTTATAACCGGTTGAATTACACTATATTATAAAAACTTATATTGTCGATGCGTATAATTTAAATACCCTTGACATTTATTCCATTTCATCATTATCCCTTTCATTCCAATGCTTGATGATTTGTCTTTCGGGACAAATTAGGAGTTCTTAAAACTGGGAATTCTCTAAATTTTAGCATACTCTCTATATTAACATGCAATTGTTAACCAACCTGACATAACCCATGTCAAACATCCAACTTAATGGCAGTGTAGTACTTCCTCCTTAATCTGTGCATTTCCACTTTGAGATTCAAATAAAATTTTCTTTGATCGAAATTCTTTTATATACCTTTTAAATATTTTGGATGGTAAATTATTGTGACTTATAATGCTTTTCAATTTTTCATCATTTGATGTAATTTTTAAATATATAAATTTTACTTTAAATAACTAAAAAAATTCTATGTCCGAATTCACAGTCAAAATTATCTCAAAATGTGAAATACATCACATAAGTTGGGACAGAAGAAGTAATATTTAACAATGATTAAACTTTAATCAATTAGTTGATGTTGCCTATTTCTTACTTCGTTTTCATTATGTTCCCTTTTTTCGCTAAATTCATATGAATTCCAAGAAAATGTATATATTTTGAGATAATTATCCTTCATGTAAGTTTAGATGTAGCATAATTCTTCTTTAACACATTCAATCATCATGATTTCAAAAATCTAAAGAGATTTTTTGTCTCACCCCAGGAAAAAATTAGGAAGCAGGATATCATTTTTATTTGTGAATATTAAGACTATTAAATCAAGAAATAAATTAGTAGTTTATTGATATAACTATGGCATTATTAAGTTCTCACTAAACATTCCCCTCCCCTGGCCTCCCAAAAGAATAAAACAAAAAAAGTGTACGTATTCTTTACCAATGGTTAAATTATGATAAAAGCAATAGAAACAACAGGGGAAGAAAATAGAGGAATTTTCACAAAGCACTTCAATTTAGAGCCTAATTACCATACATAATTATAGTTTACTTAGTTACTATTTGTAGCTGTATTGACCATAGAAAAATAGAATGCTCTCATTGAGAGTCAAACTCAAGACCACTGATTACTAAGCTAGCACTCTAACCAACTGAGTTACGAGAACTTGTTGGTCTCATGTTTCAGTTTAAAACTATTGATCTCTAGTTTCAGTACTACATGTGAATTTGCTATAAAATTCAAATATAGCTACAAATGGTACTTTTTTAGAAGTATAGCTACGAATAGTAAATACAATATAGTATATGTTTACGAGTCCATTACTCAGATGATTACCCAACTATTCAAAATTATAGACTAAAGTCACTTTTCTTTCGTTTGTAACAGGAAAGTCACTCAACTATTCCTACGGCACACATATGGTCACTCAACCGGAATTATTAAGCTTTTTCATGAAAAAATGTGACGTGACAGTCCAAGTGGACTTTTTATATTTTGGATCAAATAAAATAATTAACACCCAAACATAACATGGAAAATTCACCTACAACTTGACCCACTAAAAATAAAAATCTACCACTAAATAAAATCAAATGGTAAAATGCATTCAAGTTGTAAATGCATCTCTTCTTCTTATAAAAAGCAGATTTCTTCTTTTTTCATGTTTTTACTCTAGTTTTATAAAATAATAATAGGTACGAAGTTAAGGACTAAATACTAGAGTAACATGTGTTCTTTTCTCAATGACTTGTATTCTTCTTTTCACGATTTTTCTTATACTTTTTGCAAATCAATAATGGGTACGAGATTAAGGACTAGAGTGAAACCATTAAAAAATTACTTTGTATAAGAAGAAGAAGAGAGATGCATTTGCAAGCGGGTGGATTTTTATTGTTAGCGGGTTAAGTTGGGTGTATGAATGCATATTTTTATGTTTTGTTTGGGTGTTAATTATTTTATTTGATCCAAAAATATAATATAAAAAAAATCCATATGGACTGCCACGTTACATTTGTCCACCGAAAAGTTTGATAATTTCGGTTGACTGATTATTTGTGTGCAATAGGAATAGTTGAGTGACTTTTATGTTACAAATGAAGAAAAAAAGTGACTTTAGTCCATAATTTTGAATAGTTGAGTGATCATTTGAGTAATGGACTCATGTGTTTACTGTAGGTGAACTTTTTTTTTTGTCCAAAATGAGTTCAAAAATAAAACTACAAATAAATCAATAAAAATGAAAGCAAAACGGTTCGTTGAGTGAAATTATAAATAGGTGATCGTAATTCGTAAAGTCATAACTCAGCATGCATTCAAAATACTACAGTCTACAAAAGTTGTTACTTATAAATAGTTCAAATTAACGTCCCATTTCCCTCTCTTTTTGTTTCTTGCTCTCTGCGTCTCCATTTCTTCATCATCTTATTCGTAAGAGCTTCAACCCCAAATCAAGAAATTCAAGATGTCTGATAAAGATAAAGGCAAAAATAAACAAAAGATGGAGTCAAAAGCTGGAAAAGAAGATGAAAATAAAGTGCAGGGACTTGTGGATAGACTACCTCAGATCGATGTGCCAAGAAAACCGAGGAGCAATACAGGCACATTATATCATGAGATTCCGATTATCTTTTCACCATCATTTGAAGTAACATTCTACAACTTAATTCTATAAAAAAAAAAAAAAAAAAATAATTTCTTGATCATATGTACTGTGGCTTAATTAACGGGTGAGTTGAATTTGATCTTTTTCTTGATTTAGGATGTTAATATTGAAAGGAGGAGTCGAATAAGCACAAATCTTTTACCATTCAAGAAGAGATACTTAAAGCTACAGATTAATATACCAGTAGATGTAATTGAGAATGATGAGGATTACCAACCTCAAAATTGATGCTGTTAGGAATGAAGGTAAAGGCAGTTCTGATATGAATATTTGTAAATAGATTAACACTAATGCTAGAGATGAAGATACCAGTAAATGTAAGTGAGAATGATATTGAAAAGGACACTAGTCATTAAGATTTGTCTATACTGAAGAAACAGTGTTACAAATTTTCTTTGATTTTCGGAATGCTAAGGCCTATTGCCAATCAATGAGTAATTTGCATGAGCAAGATAATGTTGTTTGGGATAGGAAGGCCTAATGCATTTTTACTGTTTTACATATTGGTTATCTTGTTTACTTAGGCCTAATATCCAAATCTCCATTATGTTAGATGATATATTGATTCTGCCCTAGCTCCTATGTGTAACTATAAAAGAGGCGGACCTAGGATTGGGTGCACTTTTTGATTCAACCAAAATGTGTTTTGTATATAGGGTGTACACTACTAATATATCAATATTTTCTAAGATATATACTTGTATACATGAAATTTTTACCGAATTTTATGGGTGCCGTTGACCCCTCTTTGTATACGATAGGTATGCCTCTGACTGTCTATATTGTGGTATTTTAATAATTTTCTGTAGTTTCTTTCTTTCCATTCCACCCAAAAAAGTCACCATATTGTTTCACTGTATTCTTACCTTTAGATTTCTAGAATTCCTCTGCCTTTTACTGTTGTAAGTAGGCAAAAATTGAACCAGACAGTAAAGTAACATTTGATAAAACAACAGTATTTGACTACACTGACAGAATTATCCATCTGCTGAAATTTAAACTCATTTTACTTGAGGTAGAGGCAGATATGGAATAATTCTGCCGAGCTTGCTCGCATCACCGGTTTCAAACCAGGATAAAGGAGGAGGGTCGTGGTAGGTAACCATCCAACGTATAACTAGTGAATTTATAATAAACCCTAACAATACAAAAGAGAAAATGAGCTTCAATGAAGCGTCACGAACATAGGGGATTTATATAGCTGATCCCAACTTGCTTTAAATTCAGACATTGTTATTGCGGATAAAATTTGCTACAAAGCAATAACATTTGATTAATTCTTGTCACTTGTAAGTAGTGAAAGTTTCTTGGAGAAATATATAATACTACTACAAACAATTTCTTTAAGCTGCTAGTTTTATTCATAGAAAGTAATATCACTGCTCTAGATTCTAGAATCTATCTCCACAATGCACTTTCTTGTTATTCTTGTTCACATGATATAGCCATCCAAATCCTTTAATTGCTTTAGAAATCCTTACAAGATTAGCCCTTCCCATTCCCAAATTCACTTTTCTAGCTGAGAACTTTAGTGCCTGTAAGCAACACAACTGCTCAATTTGCTCATTCACCTCTTTTTTATCCTCTTTAAAATAGCTCTTGAGCTCTCCTTTTCTCTTCATCTTCTTCTTTGTATTACTACTATCTCTTTTTGTATTGTAATTTATGGCTTCCATTTCATACTTTTCCCATAATAAATCCATTCCTTCACCACTACTATCACTAGCATTTTGCCTTTCCTCATAAAATTTGCATGCCAATGTCCTTTTCCAATCTTTTGCTTTGTAGGTTTTTCTGCCCTTTGGCTCAATTTTCTTTACTTCAACAGTATCACTCCAATTCATATTTTCAAACTCTTCAAGTTCTTTCAAGAAGTCTTCTAGTATCTTCTTCTCCATGTTACCCTTAGTACTCCCCATTTCAACTAAATTTTCTCCCACTTTATCTCTTAAATACTGATCATGATCAGCTGTAGCTTCACTAGAGCCTTTACAATAACCTGAAGAATCAAGAATTGGACTTTCACTTTCCTCAGCTGATTTATAGTCCAAGAATTCAGTTGGGATTCCTGGAAAACTGATCATTGACGTATCAAACATAATATTGTAAGCTGCAAAATGTTCCAAACAATAAAGATCCTCACTTTCATTGTCAATCTGAAACCTTAAACTTTGTACTAAAGAATGGTATGCAGAGTGCAAAATACCAAACTTGTCGGATTCAAAAAAATTCTGGGGAAAAAGAGTTGAAGCAGAAAATGAGGGAAAATAGCAAAAGGGAAGTGAAATGAAGAGAGGGGAAAGAAAAGAAATGATGTTTATAAGTTGAGTAAAGAAGAGAATGAAGTAAATAGGGAGATAGAATGAAGGGCAAAAAGAGGAGGAAGTCAGAGGAAAAACTTGAAATTGAAGATTTTTAGAAGTAGTAAAATTGCTATATAAGCACAGCTCAGACATTCTTTCCTTATGCTCAAGACTACTAGTGGAGAAGAAGGGGGAAATTGAAAAATGGAAGATGGAGGAGAAATGGGGAAGAAGAATCTTGTGCTCTTCTGTCTTGATTAAGTAAACAAAGGGAGAAATGTATGATTGTGATGGTAATTGGTAAATGCGGCGTGAATAAAGGAAAAAGGATTGAACCGAATTTACTCTCTAAAAACATCTGTTTGCCTCGCTGGACGATTTAATTTTTATACACAAGTGTAGAGACTTTAAAATTTTTAAACGTCAACTCTGAATAAATACAGTATACTACTAAGTGTGTATTAATGGCTTGAAAAAAAAAAATACTCCTCTGCCCTAATTTATGTAGTATAGTTCGGATTTCTGGATCTAAATTTCTTAATTTTAACTATAAATGTGGATATAGAATTTTTAAGTTTTTTTAAAAATAAAATTTACATATTTAGAAACTACATAAATTGAAAAGGAGGTAATAAATAATAAACTATAATTAGTAAAACTGCATTAATAGTGGAATCATGTCAAACTTTAAGAGAAACTAACTCATATACGCTAACACAAAATATTATACTAACTGTCATTTTTTCTTTAACATATTGTAGAGAATACCAGCTTTTGCATATCTTGCAAGTATTATTTTCCGAATAACCTAATAGTATGATGAAATAAGGGAGAATGATTAACTATCAAATGTCTCCAAAAAAACCAAAAAACCCAATCATCATTGTTCAGTTGAATCTTCCTCGTTCCCTATAAACTATGTGCAAAATAAAATAAAGAAAAGGTACCTTAGAAAAATAACAAAAGTCACGTACTAACAATTGAAGGCATCCTCATTTTCCTTAGGAATTTTAACTCTTCTACCCACCACAAAATTTGCTATTTTTGTCGAAACTTACCTAACCCTGGTTGGAATCTTTATGATTGTCACTTTATTACTCCTCTTAATTAGGTGAAAATTTGATGTAAATTCTCTCCGGTTATAATCTGATGATATATTCAAATGTCAAATGCAGAACGCGATCAACATCTTTGATGTTTCTGATATGAAGAGCAGACTTGCCAAACAAGCAGCAGCTGGATAGCAAAGAACATTTGGAAAGAAAAAAGGGAAAAAATCAGAAATAGTCGGATTTACAACCGGTAATTGAAAAATAACCACACTTTGAAAAGTAATCAAAATTTAGTAACTTTCGTAAAGATAAATTCTGAACAAAACCAATATTAATATTTCGGAAAAATTCCAGCATAATATGCTATAGTTCGAATTTTTTACATATGAGATTCCAGCATAATGTGTTGGAATTTCATAATGTGTTGGAGTTCCAACATAATATGCTGGAAGTTTATACACAGGACCTCCATAATCCCGCATATTATGCTGGAACTTTCCGTGTGTTGGAGTTCCAACATAATATGCTAGAAATTTATACACATGACCTCCATAATCTAGCATATTATGCTGGAACTTTCCGTGTGTTGGAGTTCCAACATAATATGCTGTAAGTTTATAAGCATGAGCTCCATAATCCAGCATATTATATTAGAACTTTCCGTATTTTAGTAAAACAATGGCAATTTATCAATGACTTTGCAGACTCTGACTATTTTTCAATTACCAATCCGAAAACTGACTATCCCGTGCTATTTTCACAAGAACAAACCTTTGAGGAATGTTCTCAATAGTTCTCTCTTGTTGCACTTCAAACCCAATAACATGCACTCTAAACCACTTAGACATTTCTATCTGAATGTTTTGTTACACGACATTCAGAAGGAAAATCTCTCGTCATCTCGATTGAGATTGCTTCAGCTTCTAAAGAACATTAATACCTACTGAGTTATGCTGTAGAGCAAGCCATAATCAAACATGTCTTCTCCTCATGTTATTCCTGAAGCCCTTATAACAGGTATCAGTTTCCAGAAACTAATTACAACCCCTAAAGATCACAAACACAAACCAATCAACAGATTCGTCTGACATAAAAACTCAAACAAGCCCTTAATGTTAAGGTAATTAGCAGCAAATAGAACTTCAAACAGGCTTTTGAAGATGGTGTTCACGAATTCCTCATCGAAATTTTTGATATTGTGATGACCCGATAAGTCATCTTATATTTTAGAACCTAATGTTGCATTTCAAGGTCTCAAAAACCTCATCTTAGCCTTCATCGATTTGCGTGCGCAGCCCGAGTGTTCTTCCGGAAGGCTTATATGTTAAAAACTGATAAAAAGAGAATTTTTGCCTTAAAAATCAATTTAAGTTGACTTCGGTCAATATTTTTAGTAAACAAACCCGGATCCGTATTTTGACGGTCCCGGTAGGTCCGTATCGTAATTTGGGACCTGGGCGTATGCCCGAAATCGAATTCCGAGGTCCCTAACTCGAGATATGGAATCTTGATGAAAAATTAAAAGTTGGGAAGTTTAAGGATTTTTAGAATTGACTGATGTTTGGTCTTGTTGATATCGGGTCCGTATTTTGGTTCCGGAGCCCGGTACAGGTCCACTATAATATTTAAGACTTGTCTGTGAAATTTGGTGAGAAACGGAGTTGGTTTGACGTGATTCGGACGTCCTGTTGTGAAAATAGAAGTTTTAAAGTTTTCTTGAAAAATTCATTTGATTTGGTGTTCAATTCGTAGTTGTAGGTGTTATTTTGACGATTTGATCGCGCGAGCGAGTTCGTATGACATTTTAGGACTTGCGTGCATATTTGGTTTGGAGCCCCGAGAGCTCGGGCGAGTTTCGGATAGGCTTCGGGATGTTTTGCACTTAGAAAAATCTGATTTTCTGCAGTTTCACGTGCCTTCTGGTTTCCTTCTTCGCGTTCGCGAAGGCACTCTCGCGAACGCGAAGTAGAAACTGGGATGGCTGAATTTTTCTTCTTCGCAAACGCGACCAGCTCAACGCGAACGCGTAGTGTTTGGGACCTAGGGGAGGGAGTCAGTCACTCTTCATCGCGAACGCGAGCAAGGACTCACGAACGCGAAGGCCAGGGGCGTAGCCTTCGCGAACGCGATAAGAGTTTCGCGATCGCGTAAGCTTGGCAAGCTCTGCTCTTCGCGAACGCGACAGTGTCCTCGCGAGCGTGATGAACATTGTCGCCCGGTTATTAAACAGTCCCATTACGGGACTTAAGCCATTCTTTCACCTTTTCAAAAGCCAAACGGTCTAGGGACGATTCTCCCAAGCTAAATTCTTCCCCAAAGTGTTGGTAAGTGATTCTAAACCATTTTCTTTCAATTACCCATTACATTTCATGAATTTCCAACCTAAAATCTAGGATTTCCATGGTAGAAATAGGAGGTTTGGGTAGAATTAGAGATTTTGGGGAAATTGGGATTTAGACCTCAAATTGAGGTCGGATTTCAAAACTAATTACATATTCGGGCTCGGGGGTGAATGGGTAAATGAATTTTGGTTCGAACCTCGGGTCTTGACCAAGCAGGCCCGGGGTCGATTTTTGACTTTTTGGGGAAAAGTTTGGAAAATCTAAATCTATGCAATGTAATTGATTCATTTAGCAATAATTGATAGTATTGAGTCATTTTTAATAGATACGAGTGGTTTGGAGGTGGATTCTAGAGGAAAACTTGTGATTAAGTATTGAGTGGCCTTCGGAACGAGGTAAGTGTCGTAGTTAACCTTGGTTTGAGGGATTAGGCATTAATCGCTTATTTGCTACGTGTTTGTATGTTGAGTACAACGTATAGGTGAGGTGACGAGTACCTATGCATTGTTGTTGAGTCATAACATGCGAGTGAGTCTTATTATTGTAATCGTGGTATTCCTTGATCATATTGTTCATGATTAGACTAGCTATTCGTTATATAGAACAACTCTTATTATGTTTCACGGAAATTGGTATTGATTGGGTATTGACTCAAAGTTGAGGTTAGTAACGTGGAATTGAATGTTAAAGTAAGACTGGTTCTTGATATTTCTATCTCCATGTTGTTATTGTTCATTATCTTGGTGAGGGAGAGTGTTAAAACACGAAGGGTGATGTCGTGCAACGTTTCGTGAGTGAGTGATAATGTACGAAGGGTGATGTCGTGCCATGTTATGAGAGAGAGTTAATGCACGACGGGTGATGCCGTGCCGTTTCTATTGTTTCTTATGGTGAGGTTGAGAGTAAAAGCATGAATGGTGATGTCGTGCACTTTCCTTTACTGTGTTTACTTGTTTCTTTTTGTTAAAGATATATCGATTGATCATATCCTCATTCTTGTTGTGATTCCTTGCCATGTAATTCCCTCACCATGTCCCCTTCCCACTATTTCTTGCCTTGCTTCTTTAGTAGTTTTTATTGTATATATTGCACATGTTTATATGTAAGTGTCTTGTCCTAGCCTCGTCACTACTTCGTCGAGGTTAGACTCGACACTTACCAGTACATGGGGTCGGTTGTACTGATACTGCACTCTGCACTTTCTGTGCAGATTTTGGTACCGGACCGAGTTGACCCTGAGTTTAGTTGCTGGATTGATCTGTTTTGAGACCCAAGGTAGTCATGTTGGCGTCCGCAGGCCCTGACGTCCCCTTCTATGCATTTCCTTTATTGTTTCATTTGTATCGAAATCAATTGTATTTCCTTCGGACACCTTACTTGTAACTAAATCTTAGTAGTTCGTGGATTGTGACACCAGTTTCTGAGTAGTTGTGTATAAGCATTAAAGTTGTTATGGATTTTCGCGCTTTTCTTTTTACCTTGTTATAGCTTATTTACTGTTAATTATTGAAATGTATAAGAATTTGGCTTAATAATCTCTATCGTTGGCTTGGCTAGCAAATGAAATGTTAGACGTCATCACAGTCCCGACGGTAAGAATTCTAGGTCGTGACAGATATCTACTGAGTTTTTTATATCTTTTTCACTCAGATCCATCTTCTGAAATATTTCGATATCTTTGTTCAGATTCATCTTGTCATCAGCGTGCTTCTTCATGTACTCGATAATTTTGGTTAGGATTCGGGTATTGACATTTAGGAGTGGGATTATGCTGTAACCATCTTCCACCATGTTTTTGATGGTTACAGATTGAACGGCGATAGATTCTTTCATCTCAAATTCATCACTGTTGGATGATTTCAAGATCAGAATATACTGCTCAGCTGTTGCTGATGATGACGATGCCACGGAGAAATTGAGAGGAAGAGGAAACCCTTGAAAAAAAAAGTAAAGAAAACGCAAAGGCAGCATATTTAAAAGCTTGTATAGATTAAGACCAATAGAAGTAAATGATCAAAAAAACTTAAAGAGATAGATCTATTCAAATGACAATTGCGTGCTCAACATCTTTAAAAGAGTTGCTTAACAACATTTCAAATTATCTAAAATAAGTTCACATCTGGCAGCTCTCACTCATTCATAACAGGCTTGTTATCACTTGCTTTTGGCCTCTGTTCCTTGGGCCTCTGCTCTTCAGTTTTCCTGGACAATTAGACAAAGTATTAGAGGCGCTGCGGTTATATCACGATCAACATGCAGTTAGCATGAAAATGTGCAGACACATCAGAGTATCCACCACGGAGAGACCAGAGTGAACATGACGAAAAGACATAAGGAAATAACAAGAAGAGCCTAAAAGATGAAGGTTTTATAACCTGATATCATCAAACTTTAACCCTATAACAAACCAGAAGCTTAAAGGGGTAAAAAAAAAAAAAAAAAAAAAAATATATATATATATATATATATATATATATATATATATATATATATACATGTTGCAAACAAGTGAAATGGCCTTGACTATGACGACGTGCCAAGGAAGGGATCTCCCCCTGTTTGGGGTGAGGGACAGAACCACACCAAGTTGACATGAAAACTACATTAGATAAAGATAGGAGATGGAGCACCAAACAAAGAGCCACTTATGAAAGGCCTCAACAATTCTCTTGTTGCACTTAAAACTCATTAACGAGCTCAACAAGCAATCTTCGAGATTCTCTAATGGTTTTGATAATTGAAGAGCTCCACAAGAAGCAGCTTGACTAACAAGAACATTAGGAAAGGAAAAAACCATTAAGGAAATTTCTCAATAATTCTTTTGTTGCACGTAAAGCCCATTAAAAAGCACTATAAACCATCTGAGACACTTCATCTGAATGTTTTAATGATTGAAGAGCTGACTTGCCACAAGCAGCAGCTTGAGTAACGAGAACATTCAGAAAAGAAAAGACCATTCTTTATATCCCTAAAGACAAGAAAAGACCATTTACGAAAGCTTCTATATTCTTTCACTGCACTTAAACCCATGAGAAGCACTATATGCCATCTTAGACACTATCTGATGTCTTAATAATTGAGGAACTGACTTGCCACAAGCAGCAGCTCGCCTAACAATAATATTTACAGATCAACATTAGATCCAAAATCATGTTAAAACCAATCATGAGATGCTTTGTGTTCAAATAAATGACATTTAGTAAGAAAACCTCTCATCATCTTGATTGACAGCTTCTTAAGAACATTAAATACCTACTGAATAGGCCGCGAATAAGCCATAATCAAACATGTTTTCTCATCGCTTTATTTCTGAGGCTGAATCAAAATTTCAGTCTTACAAACACTTAGCAGTTTCAAGGAAGTACATTGACAAAGCATGAAAATAATATTCAGGGTATCGTATAGTTGTGAATATGAAAAAACATTCACACAATTTCCTGTCAAACATACTTTCTACTGGCCAAACACTTAATAACTCATCACTGCCATACAATAGATCAGAGCTAACTGAGATAGATGTATCGTACTAGACATCATGAGATTCTACGACATCAGGTACATGAAATTTTATAGGAACATCTCTCATCATTTCGGCTGAGATTGCTTCAGCTGCTTAAGAACATAAACACCTACTGAGGTAGGCCGTAAAATAAGCCATTATCAAACATGTTTCTCCACTGAATATTTGTGAATACGAAAATAATGTTCACTGCATCCTATTGTTGTGAATACGAAAACATTCACAAAATTGCCTAGCTAGCACATTTTCTACTGGTTAAACACTTAAAACAACTCATCACTGCCATACAACAGAGCTGAGCTAATTGAGATATTTATATGGAGTATAAAATTTATGCAAAGTTTGCACATAGCACACCGAAGAAGAAACAAACAGAAGGAACTGGCATGAAATCATTTGTGCTAGCAGTCTTCCATTTTAGACAAACGCAAACAAAAGGCATAAAACATTGCGCGGCGATGAATTTAAGGTTAACGAGAAAATTAAAATGTACCTTTTGTCGGAGGCGCCTCCTTTCTGGCTGAGAAAGGAACGGAAAAGCGGAGAATTCACGTCATAAATCATCGTCGTAGGTCAGAGGCAAATGATGGAGTATACAAAACCCTAATCTCCTGTTTGCTCAAGCTCAGCTTTTCTAAAACCTTTTCGAGAGAAAATCGACCATTTGGGTTTTTGTTCAAAGCTTTATATTGAGTGGGGTAATGGGCCGACAGTTGAGACCATATGGGCCAAGTTAACTCAGAATACTCAACAACACCCCGATATTTATTTGGGGTTTTTTCACTTTTAGCCTGCATCAGAAACTTACATTTGTTAGCCGAAAAAGTGTATAAAATTTATATAATTTTTGAATAACATACAAAATGTATATATATACAAAAAATATTTTTTTTTTACTATTATTTTGAGAGTGGCTATATAGTGTCATTTTTCCTATTTATTTGTTAATTTCTTCTTAGTTGTCACTAATTAATTAGTACTAATATAACTAGTATAATATAGAATTTTTTTTTTTGCTTGTAGTTACCACATGCCAGGTCTATTGCTCAAAACTTTGTACCCATCTACTTCCAATAAATATTATATTTTGGCTAATATTTGTAATTTGAAGATCATTGTTCCGATATATCTGGAGAAAACTATTTTCCATCAAAAGATTCTCTATTCTTTAAGCTCGAACTCCATATCTCTAGTTAAGTGTTAAGTAATTCCAATCATCCCATTACATCGTTTCGCTGTAATAAACATTACACTAAACACTATGGATTACTGCTTCTGCTATGGCAGAATTCCTGCTCTTAACCCCTATTGTACCCTCCTTAACTTGTTTGTACAATGTGCTACCAGAGTACAAGTGGCAAATTCTTTAACTTTTTTTTGTTGTCAGATAATGTTATTTTTTGCATTACTTAAACACCGTATTGAATAGCAAGAAACTGGAGTTGTGTGAAATGTGAATTGACGCGATTTTCCGAATCAAAATTAATTATAGCCAATACTGGCCTTTTTAATATTCCATTATTTGCAGAGTGAAACAAGACAACAATTACTGTTGAATTCTTAATGACAATGTTTCTACATTTGCATACTGAAACAACAATAAAAAGTAGTAATAAAATATGTACTATTTTACAACGACTTGCATTGAAAACAAGGAACTTGTACAAGTCCACGCAAATACAGCTCAAACTAATACTTATTAGTAATAAATATATCCTTCAATTGTTCGGTATTGTTTTGAATAAGCATACAACAACAACATACCGAGTGAAATCTCACAAATTGTGTCTAGGGACGGTATTGTGTATGCAAACCTTACCCCTACCTCGTGGAGGTAGAGAGACTATCTCCGAAGACCCTCGGCTCAATGAAAAATGAAAAGAAACACAGTAACAATTGCGAGTTTTGAATAAGCATAGAAAGTGAAAAAGTTATTGAGATATTTTGAAGATAATTTCATCTTGTAAAGTAGACATTGTTGATTTTTCAAGTTAACACAACCACAAAATGGGCTGGAAAAGGTAGATATTTGAGACCTAAAGGAAGTACATATCATTACCGTTTGAGCACTCGAGCGTGTGACTAAAAGCTGGAATGGACAATGGAAGACCAGAGTTCAAATCCAGACAAAAGATGCTAAATGGAAAATGTTTCAAGCCACAAGTTTCAAACTATAGACTTGAAGCTCAATTACAACTACACGGCTAAAAATTGTTACCTGTTCTCAAGAAAGCAGTGAGACAAGAGAAACAAACTCCAAAGTTACCCGTCCCTTGGACCGCGTATTGATGACAAAATGCTCCGGATATTTCCTTAACAGCATCAACAATCCATACCATGGCTTCGTTTTGGCTTCTGGGCTGGGATAGTCCTCTGATGTCAGATATCTCCTCACACGACTATGGTGCCACGTATTGCCATAGTGTTCAACCAACTGTACATACAGAAGCTGGCTATCAACAAAAAGTCCAATTCTCTAACAAAACACAGATAAATTCTACTACCTATGACTCAGAAACGGGGAAGGAATTATCCAACTACTACAATGAGAAACTAAGCAGTAATGGTATCTCATATACTAAAGTTAAGATAAATCGGTATCGTTTTGGATCCAATCCATTTTAGATGAGACAGGACTGTCAATATTAGATTTGCGCTTGAGAACCACCACTTCACATGAAGAACTACAAATTTCTTCAATATTAGATAAAGAACTAGCATAAAACAAGAAGGAAAGCATATAACCACAAATTTCTTCTTTTTTCCAATTGATAGCTGAAAAAGATCTCTTGTTTAAACTGGCCTGCAGTGTGCGCGCGACATAAAACCTCGCCCAAAACAAAAACAAAAAAAAGGGTTCAGAATCAGCAGTTTACTCACAAGAGCTGTGTGTATAAGATCTGTTCTATAGGTATTCTGAAGAACTAATTAAAGAAAACTGAAACCTTACCTACGGGTACCTAAAAGATGTCAAATCTCTTAAATAGTGTAATATATGAATCTCTATTTTCTATTGGATAAATTAATGTCAGATTAATTCTTACTGTTAAGGCCAGTGATATTTAGGAGAGAGGTGATCAGGGAGCAGCAGAGAGAAAACAGAAAAGATAATGAAAGAAATAGCAAATTAATAGAAAAGATAATGAAAGAAGAAGCCACTTGAGTATCAAGAGGATGATGAGAAAAAGTCAACCAGGGCATATGTACCCTTCCTCGTCCTCTGAGCAAACACACAAAACCGGCCCACCCTTCCAAAACCAAAAAAAGAAGGGAAAATATGGAGCGGGGCGAAAAGGAAAGGACTAGATATGAGAGAAGTAGGAAAGCGTACAGCTTATTTCCATCAAATTTGAAGCTGGACAATTTCATAGCCTTACCAAGCAGGAGAAGCTCTCTTTTAAAAAATTTCACCACTAAAAGGCATTGGTGTTAGGAAATATCATTAAATGACAGAGTTAAGCCTTGTGAAGTCACAAAAGATTGAGCCAAAAGTTTGAGTGTATCTGATAAATATCCACCACTATTAGATGAACATTAAGGAGTACTGTAAAAATTTACAACCCTGAGATAACTTCATGGCAAGACAAAACACCTAACACACTTAAACCAGTACTCTATATGCCCAAAATATCAAGACAAGGAAGATAAACACTCATACTGCTATTCCAGCATTTGGCAAAAACAACAGAGAATGTAAAATGAAAGTTCCACTCTACGCGCAGAAATTGTAAGTAGGGGCAAAAGACGCTCACAAAGGACGAAAGCGGGCACTCCTGCTTTGACATGACTTGATTGACCTAAATTTAACTTCACGTTCTGAGAATTCAGGGCGAAAAGAATGAGGGGAGAAATAAATTGGCAAAAGCTTTTCCCTCTTTCGCTTGTTAAGTAAACAAACAATTTACTATTTGTTTGACAAATAAAATTTTGGGCTCTGTATAATATGATAAATAGCTTCAAAAGTTACCTCAGCATGAAGCTTCTCCATTGGCATCCATTCTCCTGGACCACAGAGATCAGAAAGCACATTAGCTACAGATGACACAACATCCTTTTCTTCTAACTGCATGAGCTGCTGATTGTCAGCATCTCTGTCAACACGTAATCTTCCATCTGTCTTCTTATCTGCAGCATGTTTTCAGCCAAATAACTTCCACACTTCAGATATCAAGTTCCAACAGATTTTGAGTATATATGCTTGTCAATTAAAGTTTGTAAATCATATAAGCAAGACTAATGCGGCACTGGAATCCAAATGTATAGGATACAAGGGGAGAAAAATGAAATCTTGTATTCATATCACGTCCTAAATATATGTATAATGATTCTTAAATATCACAAAAAGTTTTTTAAGACTTCTGTTGTTTTTCCTAATGACATCATTAGAACATACAAGTCAGAGCCATGTTTAAGAATAATTTACTAATCTGCAGCAGATATCATTCACATTGCATATGTAGGGTTCAAGCAATGCTTTAAACACCTCAGAATGGCGAATAACTGTCAATCAAACGACTATGCCTCAGTCCCAAGTTAAAACAGCCAATGATGCAAGACAAATTATATGTCTAGGACAATCAAAACAGCCAATGAGTCCAAGACAATAACACTAAACGAAAACCAATCACCAGAGGGGGTATTGGAAATAGAAAGCAAAAGAAAAAAATGAATTACTGTTACATGATCCACAATGAAGTTTCTATCCCTGAAGCTTGAAGATTATAAGAGACAGTGGATTTGCAAATTCCAGGTGGATTATGCATCAAAAAATCCATGCGTGTAGGCCGTAGAGGCTATTGAGGTGCTTCCATATTAGCAAACCACTTTTAGCTCCTGCGGATAGATGCTTAAAGTATGTACGGATTAAGATTCTGTTGTGGACTCTTTTCACAGGGCAGCAGTTTTTGAATACTAATTCAAGCAGAAAACCTGTCGAAAGCATAAGCTGAATCTTTTTATGCTTCTCGCTGCCCTGTGAAAAGAGTCCACAACAGAATCTTAATCCGTACATACTTTAAGCATCTATCCGCAGGAGCTAAAGCCATGGAATTAAACCATTGCTGTTTAAGGAACGAACTCTGGTCAGAATGGTGTAAAAGGAAAATAAATCAAAATCTTCTACACTTGCAGTCATTGACAAAAAAGTAATTCAACAGAGCAAAAGCACCTTTATGCACAAAGTTGTTTAGGGAAACACCTGTATTCCACAATGGAAATGTCAATAACTCCTTACACTAAACAAAGGATGACCTTTTTACTGTTGCGGAAGCCGAATATATAGAGAGTGAATAAATCACAACTAATATATTTAAAGGTAGCTAATAAATAGTAAATGAGACAATAATAAAATGAACACCAGAAATTAACGAGGTTCGGCAAAATTTGATTTTTGCCTAGTCCTCGGACACAATCAACTCAAATTTATTTCACTCCAAAAATACAAGTGAAATACTACAAGAGAGAAAGAAGATTCAAATGCCTTAGGAGATAAGAAGGCAAGTGAGAGATGTTTACAAATGAACAAAACCCTTGCTATTTATAGAAGGGAAATGACCTTAATAATGTCATGCATGACATCATATTAAGTGTGAACATGCAATGTAAATGCATGAAAAATGCATCTACCAATTTCTTCCTAAAAGGAGGCTTCAAATGTTCACACTAGTTCACATTAATCTTGTCAAATTCAACAAATCTCCACCTTGGCAAGATTCCCCTTTTTTCAATTTTCTCTTACTGATAAATTTTGATTGTGTCTTCAACTTCAATCTTCAAAGTTCAACAATGTTGAAACTTGATCGCAGTCACTACTTTTGTTAGCATATCGGCAGGATTGTTTGTAGTCCTAATTTTCTGCACCATGACTCCACCTTCTTCTATAATATCTCGTACAAAGTGATATCGAACATCAATGTGTTTCGTCCTTGCATGATAAACTTGGTTCTTTGCTAATTGGATAGCACTCTGACTATCACAAAATAGTGTGATGCTTTCTTAACCAATACCAAGCTCTCTAAGCAACCCTTGAAGCCAAATTGCCTCCTTTACAGCCTCCGTAATTGCCATGTACTCTGCCTCAGTAGTAGACAAAGCAACCGTTGACTGCAAAGTAGACTTCCAACTAACTGGTGCATTTGCAAAAGTGAAAACATAACCAGTAGTTGATCTACGCTTGTCCAAATCACCCGCATAATCTGAGTCACAATATCCAACCAGATACTGACTATCTTCCTGCTCAAAAATCAATCCAACATCTACAGTATTACAAATATACCGTAGAATCCAGCTTGCCAATGCTCCTTTCCTGGATCATGCATATACCTGCTTACAACTCCGATAGCATGTGAAATATCAGGTCTTGTGCAAACCATTGCATACATCAAGCTACCAACGGCATTCGCATATGGCACTCTTGACATATACTCTCGTTCAGCTTCATTATTCGGCGACATAGCAGCACTAAGCTTAAAGTGAGGAGCAAGAGGAGTGCTAACCGACTTCGTGTTTTCATTCATGCCAAATCGATCTATTACTTTCTTCAAGTATTCTTTCTGAGATAGATAGAGTTTCTTTGAATGTCTATCTCTTTTATCTCCATGCCAAGAATTTTCTTCGCCTCACCCAAATCCATCATCTCAAACTCCTTTCTTAGTTGAATCTTTAACTTCTCAATTTCCTCTAGACTTTTGGAAGCTATCAACATATCATCAACGTATAGGAGAAGATATATGAAGGATCCATCTTCAAGCTTGTGCAAATACACACAATGATCGTATTTGCTTCTTCTGTACTTCTGCCGCAACATAAACTTATCAAATCGTTTGTACCATTGTCTAGAAGATTGTTTCAATCCGTACAACAATTTTTCAAGCTTGCACACCATATTTTCCTTTTCGGCAACTTTGAATCCTTCTGGCTGAGTCATATAGATTTCCTCTTCCAAGTCTCCATGTAAAAATGCAGTTTTTACATCTAACTGAACTAGTTCCAAATTCAACTGTGCTACCAGAGCCAACAAAACTCTAATGGAGGAGTGTTTCACGACTGGAGAAAACACCTCATTGTAATCAATTCCCTCCTTTTGAGCGTACCCTTTGACCACCAATCTTGCTTTGTAGCGAACATCTTCTTGGTTAGAAAATCCTTCTTTCTTTGCAAATACTCATTTGCACCCAATTGCTTTCTTGCCCTTCGGGAGATTGGCCAATTTCCATCTGCAATTCTGATGAAGGGACTGTATTTCTTCATTCATGGAAATCCTGCACTTATCTTCTTCTGAACTTTAGACTGCGTTTTTGTAAGTGGTAGGAACACCATCAGCTACAATTGAGGTTGCACAAGCCACCATCTCTATGAGACGAACAGTTTCTTTATTGTTCTTTTTGGCTTGTTGGTTGCTATTGATGCAAGTTGTTGTTGGGGTTCTTGAGTTGGAATCTCCCCTTCCACTGACTCTTCTTCCAGGGGAAAATCTTCTATCGTTTCCTCGTTTTCTCCCTGTGTTGGGAAAATTAATTTTCCCTCAAACTCCACCTGCTTTGAAGCACCATCAGTTTGTTTGACATCTTCAACTATCACCTTATCTGTTATGGCAGATTCATCAAAGGTAACATCTCTGCTGAATATAATTTTTCCTGTCTCTAGGCACCATAATCGGTATCCTTTGACTCCATAAGTAATCCCCATAAATATAGTTTTCTTTGCTCTCGGATCCAATTTTGACTCTTTCACATGATAGTATGCAATTGAGCCAAACACATGTAAAAAATTATAATCTTCAGCAGGTTTTCCATACCATTTTTCAAATGACGTCTTGCCACCAATAGCGGCAAATGGTAGACGATTAATGAGGTGGCATGCATATGTTATTGCCTCAACCCAAAATTCTTTGCCCAAGCCAGCATTGGACAACATACATCGAACCTTCTCCAGCAAAGTCCGGTTCATGCGTTCTGCCACTCCATTCTGTTGTGGTGTATTTCTGACGGTGAAATGTCTCAAAATGCCATCATCTTCACAAATCTTATTGTAAAGATAATTTTGTATTCTCCACCATTATCTGTGCGAAGACACTTTATCTTTCTGCTTGTTTGAGTCTCTATCATCGCCTTCCATTTGAGAAAAATTCTCAGTACCTCATCTTTGGTTTTCATAGTATACACCCACACTCTTCTGGAAAAGTCATCAATAAAGGTTACAAAATAGTGTTTCCCACCTAATGAAGGTGTTTTGGAAGCACCACAAACATCAGAGTGAACATAATCCAAAATACCTTTAGTATTATGGATAGCTGTTCCAAATTTAACCTTTGTATATTTTCCCTTGACACAATGCTCACAAAACTCCAAATTGCAAGTTTTTACTCTTTTTAACAATTCTTGATCTGATAAAATCTTCAAGGATTTTCCTCCAGCATGTCCCAAGCGCATGTGTCATAACTTGGTTGCTTCTGCCTCCTTGTCATCACTGGATGTCATTGTTACTGTCCCAATAAGTGTACTACCGTGATAGTGGTACATGTTATTATTTCGCCGAATTCCCTTCATTATCACTAGTGCACCGGAGCATATTCTCATTATCCAATTTTCTGCAACGACTTTGAGCCCCTTTGACTCTAGGGCTCCTACAGAAATGAGATTTTTCTTCAATTCCGGTACGTATCGAACATCTGTTAATGTTTTGATCAATCCATCATGGTTCCTTAATCGGATTGAACCAATACCATATGCGGTAAGAGAATTGTTATTCGCGGTGTGAATAACTCCACATTCCCCTTCTTGAAAATCAATGAACCAGTCCTTGTTGGGACACATATGATAGCTACAAGTTGAATCCATCAGCCATATGTCAGATGGTTTGAATGGCTCAGTTGTAACTAGTGAGAAATCAGAGTCGTCACAATCAGCTACATTTGAATCCATGACAGCCTTCCCATTGTTAGGTTTGGCCTTGTTTTTCAACTTTGGACAGTCTTTCTTCCAGTGCCCCTTTTCTCGGCAAAAGGCACATTCATCTTTGCTGGGTCTGGATCTTGACTTGGATCTTCTTTTCTTCGTTCTCATATGATTTTGAGAACGACCTCTCACGACCAGTGCTTCTCCTTCTCCACTCTTTTGTTTCTCTCTTTCTTTGTTCATAGTTGTACAAGGCAGAACAAACTTCCTTGAGAGACACTTAAGGCCATATCTCTGTCACTAAAAGTCACGTCCATATTTTGCAAATCTGTCGCCAACTTATTAAAGCTGGTGATATGATCATTCATTGTAGTACCAGGAACATATGTGAAGCGTAACAGTCGTTTTTTCATGTAAAGTTTATTTTGACTGTTTTTCTTCAAGAATTTATCCTCCAACGCATTCCACAATTTACTTGCAGAAGTTTCTTTTGTGTATGGATACTTCTGTTCTCTTGCGAGGTAAGATCGAATGGTACCACAAGCAACGCGGTTGATAATCTTCCAATCTCTTTCTCCGATATTGTCTGGTTTATTTTCTTCTATGGCAATATCTAGTCCTTGTTGAAAAAAGACATCAAGAACCTCAGCTTGCCACATCCCAAAATGTCTTGACCCGTCAAAAATTTCAACTGCAAATTTCGCATTTGACATAATTCTTGTCATAGGCGAAGATGCCAACGACGTATTACTGACACCCGATGTGGACTCTTCATTTTTATTATCTCCCATTTTTGCTACAGATACTATTTATTTGCTGACAGTACAGAACACCAAAGTAATTCTTTTCTGATGTGGAAGTTCAGACTATGTTGCAACCACAGAGCATACTAAGATAGAACCTTGGCTCTGATACCAATTGTTGTGGAAGCCGAACATATAGAGAGTGATTAAATCACAACTACTATATTTAAAGGTAGCTAATAAATAGTAAATGAGACAATAATAAAATGAACACCAGAAATTAACGAGGTCCGGCAAAATTTAATTTTTGCCTAGTCCTCGGACACAATCAACTCAAATTTATTTCACTCCAAAAATACAAGTGAAATACTATAAGAGAGAAAGAAGATTCAAATGCCTTAGGAGATAAGAAGGCAAGTGAGAGATGTTTACAAATGAACAAAACCCTTGCTATTTATAGAAGGGAAATGACCTTAATAATGTCATGCATGACATCATATTAAGTGTGAACATGCAATGTAAATGCATGAAAAATGCATCTACCAATTTCTTCCTAAAAGGAGGCTTCAAATGTTCACACTAGTTCGCATTAATCTTGTTAAATTCAACATTTACAACTTAGTACTTCACGAGCACAATAGAACCTTCATAATCCTCAATTATCATACCCACAAACAGAAGTTAACATAGAGTTCAAATCAATATAGCTCAATCAAATACCAAAATCTCAATACACTAACAAAAAGATGACTTTTTTACTGTTTACCAATTCACGAGCATAATAGATCCTTCAAAATTCTCAATTATCATCCCGCAAACAGAAGTTAACATAGAATTCAATTTAATGGAGCTGAATTAAAATACAGGAATCCAAATGCAAAGTACCGTTGTACAAGTGCAATTTTAAACAGAAAAAGAACTAATGCCCTCTAACATGTGCTAGGAAGAAAATCATGATTAACCAAGATTAAATACCATAAAACAAATCTATGTCTGTTATAGTGAAATGCCTTTATAGAGAGGTCTTGCTATACCATAAAACAAATCTATGTCTGTTATAGTGAAATGCCTTTATAGAGAGGTCTTGCTATACCATAAAACAGATAAAACTTACTGACCTAATTGCCCGGAAATTGAAGCTTTTCCACTGGAACCACAAGAACCATACCCATAACCACCACCACCCTCAGCTCCATCACCCCTCCTCATCTTCTTGCCTCCAGTATCATCATCATCATCATCATCATCATCATCATCATCATCATCATATTCCTCCTCGTCATAATACTCCATCTCCCTCCCTCTAAACAATCCCCCCTTTTTCCCTACCCCACCATAATGGGCCGCCACTGGATAATTCGAATTCAAATTCACGTGTTGTTTAGGCCCAATAAGCGGCCCGCCACCAAGGATACTACGAACGGGAAGGAGGAAATAAAACTCTTTATCTCCGATCTGAAGTAAGTCTTGTGAATCTAATTTGATCGGCGGGTTACCGGGCAAGTGAAGCACACCTTCGACAAAGCACCCGTTTTTGCCTAATACTTCGAGGTTAAAACGGCGTCGTTGGAAGTCGTAAAAAATGCGAGCGTGGTGACGGGAGATGTTCATCCCCCCGCCGAGAGATGATAAGTCGACGTCGACCGTTGATTTTTTGGAGTTCCGGCCGAGGATTATGGAGTACGTTTGCATGTAATACTCGAAATCTTCTCCTTGTAGCTTCGCGAATCCTGCTTCTACGTCGCTACCGCTGCTGCTTCCCATATTATCGGAGTTTCCTTTCTCCGGCGAGATTAAGAAAGTGACTGTCAAGGTGGCGGTAAAAGGTGTTTGGCTATTAGTAAGGATTTTGTAATTGCGGATTTCTTTTTTATACAAACCAAAAACAACCTGAAAGCAAAAAAAATTGGTTATGTGGACAAAAAATACTAAGAAAAATTATTTGTTGGAAAGTAGTTTAATTTTGTGTTTGAACTATATGGTTTTTTTTTTAAGAAAATTTTATATTTTAAATCAACTAATTATATTATTCTAAGGTTCTTTTTACCCCATCTTTGAGGCAGATCCAAGATTAAAATTTAGTGAACTAAACTTTGCATAATTAATTATACTGTTAAAATTATGGGTTCAAATCTAATTTTTGTTGAAATTTTAGTATGTTTTTATATACATATACTCCGTGTCAAAAAAATAATGGGTTCGGATAAACTTGTAACCGAAAGGCTGCGTCCGCCCCTGCCCTTACCCGTTCTAAGAGCCACTTGGCTCAACATTTTTTTTTTCTGAGTCCCCTCCCTTTTATCCCCTTTGACCCCCCTTTTGTTGGACCTATTGTTGTATTGGTGACTCGAACCCACGACCCTAAGCTTGCAGATGGGGTACTTACCGTCAAAGCAACCCCCTCTTGTCACTTGACTAACACTTGAGTAACCCGTTATTGTGTTTGAATTTTACTTCAAAAATAATTTTAGTCCAAATGCTACAAAGGAAGGTGTACTAAAAAAAAAAAAAAAAAAACTTATGTTCCCAAAATGTAAAACGCATGTATATTCATGCTACTTTGATCATTTCATTATTAATTGAAGATTTCAGGTATGGTCTTGAGAATAGAATTATATGTGGTATTAATATTCTTTTATTTTCATTTTCAATTTGAATGGTAAATGTTCTTTTTCATTTCTTTTTTTGTCATTTGAACTCCTTTTTATTTTTTATTTACCTCCAAAGTAAGAATTTTCGATGCGAATCCGAATTAAGCGAGTTTTAGAATGGATAGATGACAGTCGAATTTTCAAAAAAGGAAAAATCTACATCTATTACTCTCAGTTTTGTTTTTCTTTGGATCTTTTAATTATAAGCTATTTTCACCCTTTGTTTTTGTATATAAAACCATGTAATATTTCATTTGCTCTCATGGTATTAATTTATTTATCTACTCCTTTATAATTCTTTAGCATTTATAGTATTTTGGACCTGTAGTGACTGGTACTACGCACTAGTTAACTGATCCGCGCTTCGCGCGGTAAAATACATCATTTTGTAAATTTAGTTGATATAAAATAGATAAACAATTTATAGCACAAACTATTTTTTTTAAAAGGTTTCATCTTAGACAAACATGCAAATAAGATAAACAAAACAAATGTAAAGGGAAAAAATACATACAAAAAATATGAATTAGAAAAATAAATTTGAATAAAATAAAATGGCATATTGGAAAGGGAATCTAACACTTATTTTGTAGAGAAAAATATGTAATGTATGTCTTCTCGCCCTTCATTCCTACTTAAATGCTATTCAGAAATGTTATTAACAATCTCATCTTTAGAAAATAGTAATTTTATTAATGCATATTAGTAATTAAATAAATACATTAAATTTGATTCATACATGAACATAATATGATCAAGATTTTAATTAAATGGCCTAAACAATTGAGATCCGAGATTTTATAATTAATTGTGCGATCAAATCATCATGAAGTGTTCCCCTAAATTAATCATGTAAAAGGCCGATCTCTTGAATGTTGGTTATAGAAGTAATCACTTAATTAATTAATAAGATATCACACAAATGCATCATAGCATTTCCTCAACCATCTAGAAATTTCACAAAGTTAGAAAACAACACAAAGAATATTAAAAATCTTACAAAAGATGGCATATACCTCATTAACAAAAACTATGAAAAATAGTTCTTAGTTCAAAGTAAGTTTTCTAGAAACATCATATTTGTCAATTAGTTTTTGCATAAGTGACATTGGAACCAAGCAAAATACCTCCGCATTTTGAACATCAATCTTTCCCTATTATTTTCCGAGTGAAAAGGATTACTACTATGAGAAATGGAGGACTGGAGCTGAAAGCCTCGTGAAGGACTCAAGTTCTAAATCTAGTCTTGGTAGAGTTGAAAGCCTCGAGAAGAAGCTGTCAGATTAGAAAATAAAAAGGTGTCAGGAATAAAAATATAATGAGACTAATTTAAGAGTTTCAGAAATTGAATTTATAAAATGATATATTTCTAATACTTTAATCTTAAAATAACTAAATTAGATGTTTTCACGGAAATTAGAATATCGTTAAGCTTTTTTTATAGTATAACATCTACATAAAGGTACTTTAGTAAGCTAAAATTTTCACTAACTAAGCGAATAAGTTTAACCAAAACATAACTTTAAGTGAAATAAAAAGAAGTGGATACGATGGCACAACACCAAAAAGTCAAAAACGAAACCAAAAGTTTTTGTTTTCGATATTAATCAATTTACAAACAAAAATTAAACAAAAATTTATTTAGAACACCCAAAAGATAATAAGAGTAAGAAAAATGCGCAATCTTCATGAAGGGTTTCAAGAAAATTATTTGGCCTTCTGTTAGAACGTTAATTAAAAGATGAATGTAAATAAATTAAAAAATAACCGGCTAAAACATCATTAAAAAAATTACAATAATGACAAACTATTAATGGAGATAGGCACAATTACTGTAAATAAACTAAAATACCGATGAAATATCTTGTATTCTTGCTCTAAAATAAAAGCAAACTTTAATAAAACTACTAACAAATAATCAAATTCTCATAAAGTATTTCTCCGTAAATATATTTCATATATTCCAAAAGTAATCAAGCCAACTATCAAAGCTAATGAAATCTTCAAAATTAGTAAATTAAAGCATTAATAGAAATTTTAACTTCATAAAGAGAATTATTGACCTCAAAGAAAAAATAGATTGTTGAAGAACCGTCCTAAACTTTTTTATTTTTAGTGATCCGAGTAATTATTCAGACACAAGAAAGCGGAATTATAAAACTGAAATTGATAACAATGAGAGAGAGATGGAAATGTCAATTTAATAACATAAAGCTGGTTACCATGGCCAAAGAAGAAATTTTGGGAGAAAGAATTTGTTTGAAAGGAGATGAGCAAAAAAGGGGGATAGGGTCAGGGATGAAAGAAGATTGATTTGTAACTGAAACTATAGGTAAGGAATTTGAATAGGAAATGAGAATTAAATGGAGTGTGGAACTGTAACTAAAATGTTGTGCTAAAATTGAAAGAAAATTCAAGTTTAACCACGGCCTATTCTAATTCTAATCCAATCATTGTAACCGAACTCTGTAAAGATAAATGCGTTTTAAAGCCTAAGAGATGTGTCACATAAATATTTTTATTCCCTCCTTTATATTAATATATAGATATATAGATATAGATATAGATATAGATTAGTCTAATACATCTTCATTTGTTAACTTATCATTATGTTCACTAAATAGTGGCACATACTCATTAATCTAATGCATATTTATTTTTTAAAATAATATTGAGTTATTTGATTGGACTCCAGCTTCTAGAAAACACAAAAAACCTAAACATCAAATATTACATGCTATTTAGAAATTATTTCGGGTCGGGTCAGATCCATATCAGGCATGCCTGAAAGCCCAGGCCCATTTACTTGTTTTATATCAACTGAAAATTTTTCCTACCAAGGGACGTAGCTGCTAAACCTTCGAACTTCGAAGTTCAGACCTTCAACTAGGGTTTTGGCAAGATGATCATTCCGGTGCGTTGTTTCACTTGCGGCAAGGTAATTTTGCTTCGTATTCTTCATTATTTCAGAGGAAACGAAAGAATTTGCCTGTTCTTTATATATTTTCCGAGGAAAAGAAGCTGACTTTCACTTATTATTTTCGAGTAATTAATTTTGCGGAACTGATTTTGTTCAAAATTGGTTGTTCTTTTACATGTTTAGGTCATTGGAAACAAATGGGATGAATATCTTGATCTTCTCCAAGCTGATTATTCCGAAGGGTAGGAATCCCTACATACCCTAACCCCTTACACCCTCCCCCCACCCCCACCCCTCAAACCCCACCAACATAAATGCCAATGGGTCTTTTAATGGCTCCGCAAATTGGTCCAATAGTTTCCTATTGTGGAAGAATAATTTATTAAAAGTGAAAACTTTTGATAATCCAGCTGAAAATAGGGAGCAACGACCTCTCAATCCCAAACGAGTTGATAATTGGACTATTTTTTACATCGTTAGTCAACATTTCCGGGCTTGTGACAGAGAATGTGAAGCTTTAGGATGTAAATCTTACATATGCATAGGAGCGGATGTAGTCTTAATGTTATGGGTTCACTCAGTCCAGTGGTTTTGGCTCAAACCTTGTATATGTGTTACAACAACAACAACATACCCAGTATTATCCCACACCGTGGGGTCTGGGGAGGGATTGTGTGGGGAGGGATTGTGTGTACGCAGACCTTACCCCTACCTTAGGCTAGGCTGTTTCCAATAGACCCTCAACTTAGGAAAGCATAAGCATGTGTTAAGAAACACTAATTAAGTAAATTTTCGAACCCAATAAATCAAATGGACTGTGGTAGATATTTGAACTTGAACCCATAAAGTTCAAATCTTGGATCTGCTTTTGCATAGGCAGAATTATACAAAACCATTCGCCAATTGTTTGCTTCAGAAAGAAACTGGCAGAACCCTATAAAATCCTTTTTACTTTCAGTGATATTCTCACGGATCTCTCAATATGTATTATCTCTTTCTGTAGGGATGCTCTTGATGCACTGAATTTGGTTCGATATTGCTGTCGTAGAATGCTGATGACACACGTTGACCTCATTGAGAAGCTTCTCAACTACAACAGTACTACCCTCTTCTCTCCCTCTTTGTAAATACATATGATGTTGTGAGAAGTAGATTAATAGCCCGTTTGGCCAAGCTTCAAAAATTAGCTTATTTTGAGAAGTGCTTTTTCTCAAAAGTATTTTTCTCAAAAAGTGCTTTTGGTGAGAAGCAGTTTGTGTTTGGTTAATTAATTTGAAAAGCACTTCTGAGCAGCAATTAGTGTTTGGCCAAGCTTTAAAAAACTGCTTTTAAGTGTAATTTTCTCAAAAGTGCTTATCAAAAAAGTGCTTCTACTTCTTTTTTTTTGCTTCTCCAAAACTGCTTTCGCTTCTCCTCAAAAACACTTTTTTTCCTTTCAAAAGCTTGGCCAAACACCTTAATTTTAGAAAAAAGCACTTTTGACAAAAAATAAGCACTTTTGCCTCAAAAGAAGCTTGGCCAAACAGGCTATAGCATAGTATGCTTGAAATAAGAACTTTTGGTCCATCGACTATCTGTGGCTACAAATCGTTTGGCTTGATATTGGAGCATAAATGTGTACTTAGCCTATAATGCCAATTGTATAGGGTTATATTTATTTAATAAATGTATCCTTGTTAATCTTGTAAGGTGTATTAGAGGTCTGCGGTTGAACGCATTAGAATTGGTTTAGGATATTGTGCAGTATCAATAAAGATGGCTGTCATAATAATTACATGTAAAATTCTCAAGCAATTAGCTCTATTGTTTCTTGCATTAAGGTGAAAGATTACTTTGTGGACATAATTCTTCATGTGAGCTCGAAGAGTTACACTCACTTTCAGTTGCTGAATATTTTGATACCACTAATGGTGAATAAACTACTTGTTCCTGACTTATTCTCCTTTCTTAATCATGTATTCAGCAGATAGAACCTCTTCTTAGAATAACTCGCAGCCCTCTGTCGAATTGATTGATTACCTGTGTAGATTAGCATTTCCATATAGAGTTATTGTGTTGCATGATAGAAGCGTAGCTCCAGAGTAGGAGGTCATTTCACCATTCCCCTTCATCTTATCAAGGGAGCACCAAATCAATAATCATGACCACGGACTGTCGTGCACTTCCATTAGGCAGTCAGTCGATCTATCTATAGCAGTAGCACCATAGAACTTCCTATAAATATGTGCCTTGACTGGACATTTGGAAATTGTGCTACCCCTATTATGCAGTCAGCATCACCTCAACAAAGTAGACTAAGATGCTACTTAAGACCAAGCCAATATGGAAATGCTAACCACATGGTTACCTGATGCACTCATCAAAAGAACAATTAGAAAAAGGCAAAATACATAGTTTACCCATCAACCTTGCAGCAAAATATCTGTTACACACTTCTACTTCACGGAAAACCGTTTACACACTTAACCTTTCAAAATTGTGTCTGGGATACACTACTTTTGACCAGATAGCACTTGCGTGTTTACACCCAAAAAAAGCGCGGGAAGCGCGTAAAAAATCCCATTTTTTTGTCTCCCCTCCCCACATGAACCCCTCCCCCTCCCTCTGATTTTCTTCCTCAGACCACCCTCTCCCTCATCTTCTTCCCCAAATAGAATTTTTGAAAGAACATAAAATTTTAAATCTAAAATTGAGCGGTTTTTGTTGTTTTATTGTCCAAATATTGTGAAAACCATTTATTTGTGATAGATTTAAAAGCTTTAACAATAATATTGAATGTTTGGTGAAAAAATCTAGAATTCACCATTGTTGGGGTATGAAAAAAGCTTGAAAATTTAATTAGGTCTTGTTGATTATTGGGTTGTCGAACTCAATTTGTTGCTCGATTATTTTCGGCTAGTTGTTTAGATAGTGAATTTTGGTGTTGGAAACTTTCTCACAAACAACCATGGTGGCAGCAGACACCAACAATGGTGTTTAAGATAGAAAACGAGAAGAAGAAGATGGTTTTTAATTGTAATTTCTAATATATTTTTTCCTTTTTAAAGTCAATGACATGTGTCACGACCCTATTAGGGCGTGACTTTCACGTTATCTGAAAAATTGGTCAAGCACAAAAGTGGTGTGTCTTAGGCACACTTTTGAAAGGTTGAGTTTGAAAGGTTGAGTGTGAAAGGTTTTTTGTGAACGAAAGGTGTGTAATAGGGATTTCGCTGCAACGTCGATGAGTAAACTATGTATTTTGCCTTAGAAAAACTATACTCATATTCCGCAGAGAGGTGAACCTGGGAAAACCAGATAAAACTATTAGTTAATGGTTTTACCTGTATGTTTCCACCAATGACAAACTTGAGTGACTTTTTTTAGGTCCTATGACGAACTTACTTGTTCATCTATATCTACTCTAGCTGCTAAACTTTATATAATATTCTTGATATTTCCATCTTCCAAGATGCTGCATTTGGTTGATCGCTTCTCAATACTTGTTAAGAGAAGCTGAATTTGATGCTAACATGATCATTTTTTTTTTGGTGGCAGCATTGGAGAAATCTGAGGGCACTTGAAATTTCCTGAAGTAATGAGATTGAGCTTAGCAAGTGTTTATACCTAGAATGTTTCTCCTTTTGTCTGTTTCCTCTTTCTAGTTGGAAGGAGGTAGTTAAAATGTTCCCATATGGAGTGAAGACTTTCGAATCTTGTAACTCGTTAAAGTGACATTCCAAGAAACTAGTAAACAGTATTATGTTGAACACAGTAGGTGTCTGTTCAATTTTTGCTGTGCACTTTTCTTTTTCTCTTCCTAATCCCTCAATGTAATAGAAATTTTATGAAAGGAAAAAGACACAAAGGTGAAGGAAGAAGGAAAGATTTCTGAAAGAAAAATTTCTACTGCAATATTTTTCCTCTACGTGTCCCTATCTTTTCTTAGAGAGTCAAATTAAGAGTAGAATAAGAGAGGGAAAATTAGTTGGAGCAAGCCTTGCATGTGAAAGAAGGTGGTTTGGGCAACGTTCAATGTGGAATTGAGCTGTTGGAATCGATCAATTTTAATGAATCATTGACAGATAGGGCTCTTACATGTGATTTGTTAAATGGTTACGACGTTTGGACGTTTTGCGTCATTTTTGAAAGTTTTTCTAAAGTAAGGAAGAACCGTCCTACATATCATAGAGTTTCATTTTTAAACTTTAATTAGGGGTTGTTTGGTTTGAACACAAGTTATGATGTGATTCGTTGTACTATGATTAGTTATTTTGGTATTATTTCTTATTGACTATTTAATATGTTATATTAATTTTTGGATTATCAATTTTAATGTTTTATCCTGAGATTATTATTCCACTCTAGGATAGATATAGGTTATTCCGGTATTATTTTTAATATTGGGATAACTTATTTCAGGATCAGTAACAAAATAAGAGATAAGACTGTATTAAATTTTTGTTCAAAGATTATTTTTGCGTGACCTAAAAGAATAGGAAAAGAATAGGAGTCATTCCTTATCTTTTGTACTTGTTAGCTTATTTTTTTCAATTTTCAACTACAAAAATTTAACGATGAACAATCATTATCATGCACGTCACACATGAACCAATAATGTGTACCAATTTTACAATTCCTCATTCAGTCTACACTTGCAAATTAAGTATGAACAAGACGTTTAACGGATACCACGTTCATAACAATTGGTGTTAGTGGGTCTAGCTGGAGTATATTACTAGGGCTCCTAAATATATTTTTAGCCAGTGCTAGAAATTATATATATTTGATAGTCGAAAAAACGTATAAAATTTATATTTAACATAGAATATATATTGATTAAAAAAATATTTTTTCGACTATTATTTTGAGAATAATTATATAGTGTCATTTTTCTTATATTCTCACCTTATGAAATTACTTTCTCATTATTGAAATTGTTAAAACCAAAAATCACAAATATAACTTGAATCTTAATTAAAAAATATTAAGTTCACAAAGATGGAATAAAAAAAGAATCTATTTTCATATGGGATATTTTAAAAGGTTGATCCTCATATCTAATTTATTATCATCTCGTTCTCCTTTTTTTTTTTGGAGTTTATCCTTTTCTTTTCTACAACATTGGCAACAATATACAGTGTTTTCCTTGGAAATTGTTGACGGTGGGGGTTGAGTGGGAAAATGTTAGAAAGAAAGAGGAAGACACAAACGTGAAAAACGTAAATGCACCAAAATAATAGTAATTCTGAAAAAGGTAGGCAGAAAAAAGAAGCTGCACAATAGTATATTATGTTACCATCACTTATGTTTCATTCTGTGATTATTTAACTAATTCAATCTTTTTGCTTATGCAAATATTTTTTTGCTTATTCTAAAAATTTGAACAAAGGAAATAATTTAAAAAAAAGACTTTCCATGTCTGCAGTTTCCTGTCTCCTGCATATCCCTGTGCTTTCTCTCTCTGACAGGAAATTTACATTTTCCCCTATATTTCGGGTTTAAAAAATCCCTTTTTAAGCATATTTTGAGCTACATGTTCCCCATTTCTCTGCAATAAACTCTCTTTCTTTCTGTATCTATATCTATTATTTCGATGATAGTTACCACACCCCTTAATTATAGACTTATGTGAAGCTACCTGGCAGATGCCACAAACATTTTGAGCTAAAATGCAATTTAAGCTTCAATTCTGGATCTAAAGTTATAATCTTTTCTTGATTTAAAAGAACCCCATTTGAATTAAAGCTGTAAAAATGGTGGGTTTTGTAGAATCTTGGTGTTTCTGTAATGGGGGTGATATTTCGAGCTAAAATGCTATTTCAGCTTTAATTCTGGATCTAAAGTTGTAACCTTTCCTTGATTTAAAAGACCCCCATTTGAATTAAAGCAATAAAAATGGTGGGTTTAGTAGAATCTTGGTGTTTCTGTAATGGTGGTATTATTTTGAGCTAAAATGCTATTTCAGCTTCAATTCTGGATTCAAAGTTACAATATTTTCTTGAATTAAAAGAACCCCATTTGAATTGAAGCTGCAATAGTGGTGGGTTTAGTAGAATCTTGGTTTATCTCTAATGGAGGTGGCATTTTCAGCTAAAATGCAATTTCAGCCTCTGTTCTGGATTTAAAGTTACAATTTATTCTTGATTTAAAAGAGCCCCATTTGAATTAAAGCTATAAAAATGGTGGGTTTAGTAGAATCTTGGTGTTTTTGTAATGGGGGTGGCAAGTCTGAGAAAATGAAAGGTACCATTTTTTCAAGCAAAGGTCCTGCTATGGCTCTTATAGGTGCAAGTGGCACTGGTTTCTTGATCCACCGGAATCTGCTGCTTACAACACATGTTATTCTTCCTTCTGTGGCTGCTGCTGAAGCTGCTGAGATCCGCCTCCAAAATGGTGTAGCTGCTTGCCTTTTTCCCCACAGGTTAGTTTTTATTCTTGTATTGTAGTTTTTGCTTTATAAGGTGGAATACATACATTGGATTCATATGGCTGACTCCTACTAGTTTGGGATTGAGGTGTAGTTATTGTAGTAGTTTTCATTGTTCAGAGTCCAAAAGGTGAAAAGCTTTTATCTGTGGTACTTTATCAGGTTTTCCTCTTATTGACTTTTATCTTTGTATTGTAGCTTTTGCTTTATACAATAGAATAGATGCATAAGATTCATATATATATGGTTAAATACAACTTGTTTGGGATTGAGATGTTGTCGTCGTTGTTTTATTGTAGTTCTATCTTTGTTCAGACTCCAAAAGGGGAAAGCTTTCCTCTATTGTGCTTTGTAATTCCACCAAATGAATTATTTTTAGTAAAATGTTTACTCATAGTATAGGAATCTGTCAAAATCTTCTCCATTGACAGACCTTCTCTTTATGTGGCATTGACACCATTTCAAGCTCCAACCTGATACTTCTGCTAATTAAGTAACATTTCCCTCCCCTGGAGAGGGAAAAAGAAAAGAACCTCACATCACTCCCAAGTAAAAAAGGGAGAAAGTAGGATGATGAATTAGTAATTTGGTTGTCTATTTCCCTGTAAAAGAAAAACATCCTACAGTTTCATGAAGAGTTAGTGTTGTTTCCAAGTGAAGTGAGAGTGCATCTGTGCTTCTGCAAATTGTTTTTTTTTCCTTTCCCATGAGACAGAATTTTGCAGTAAATCTGTACACTTGAAAGGTATTTCATAATTTAGTCAATCATATGACTTGGAGCTGGATATCGGTTAATGTATCAGAAAATAAGTAAATATTTAAAGAAGACTACGAGGTAGATTCAAGATTGAAGTTTCTTCTCCATTTAACGAATAATATATTTATTGGTTCAGATAGGACGCTATTGTTTTCGACCTTATACTTGCCAATAAAATGTTCATTTGGTGAACGGTTTTTTGCTATGCATGTAGATAATCATATCTGGTCTTTCAAAATTGCTGGTCTTGAATTGAGGTTATCATGTGGGTTACGTACTTTGATCTATCGGAAGAGCATTTAAAACGACTTAAGAAGGATTGCCATGCATTGATATCACACTTGAACTTCAGAAAAGAATTCGAGATCTGTGGCTTATATTATAACTCAATTCCAGCACAGCGTCTAAACTGAATATCTCCTCATTTTACGCTGAAAGGGAAAAAAACAAAGACAAGACTTCATTTGCTGCCTGCCTGCTTTCTGTCTTTAAAAATCCTCTGAATTTTTCATTCCACAACAACAATAACAACAACAAACCCAGTGTAATCCCACAGGTGGGGTCTGGGTAGGGTAATGTGTACGCATACCTTACCCCTACCTTGTGAAGGTAGAGAGGCTGTTTCCGATAGACCCTCGGCAATAACACAAAAGATGCATCAATGAATTGCTTCCTAGATGTTTTGGCTGTTCTGCACTTTTCCCCCTTTTCAGCCCCATGCCATAAGGATTGTTTTAAGTCTTTAGGCATTTCCAACTTTAAGCTGAGCAAGTTGAGACAAGTACGGCATCTGACTTACTACTGAATAGTGAAGAAAAAGATGATTAACAAATTTAATTATCATGAATTGTGAGTGGAAACTCTCTCTTCATCAAATTATCACGAGTCATGAGTAAGACAGGTCTCATGTTCCGCAATTCAACCAAAACATGCTACTCTTGAGGCGAATTCTGGTTTTCCAAATTAACTTCAATGGTCAATCCGCATTCCTAGTAGAGACTCAAAGTTTCTGTAGCCTGACTCAACTGTAAAAGTACCCTTACTGTCATTGTCCATCTTAGAGAATTTTTACCTTCATTGCCCCAGCTCCGCTCCTCCAATCTACTTAACTTATCCAGCTCCCATTCTTGATAGTTCTTCAAAGACTGATTTTACAACAGCTTCCAGATCTGTACTGAGCAACAGTAGCGTCTGAAATCTGTAGTTGTATATGAATAAATCAAGATATGTTTCACGCAAGGGAGTATGAGAGTCCTCCAAATTTTGTCTTTTTGCCCATTACTTATCTTATTCTAAGTAAACGGTTTGACATCTGTCGACAAGCCTCATATATGATTCCACACTACACAGCTTTGCTCATTTAGTGCACGCGCTTCAATGTTGCGTACTTGCATTTATGTTCCCCTCTCCTCTTTTTTCAGGTGAGGGGGAACATTCAAAAAGTCCTCTGCTATCTGGCACTCGATTTCCTTCTTATGATGTGAGTAGTGCTTGTTAACTCTATTTTGCTTCTGATAAGGGATTGCTTCTTAATGCTATGCATCATCACCTGTATATTTATTTTTCACCCTGGTCAGATTTTTTTTTTTTTTTTTTTTTGCAGGTTCTTTATTACCAGCTCGATACTGGATCTGACTATAGTGGGCCTTGATGTCATGGATGGAGACGCAAATGCAAATGTTCAGCAACCTCGCTACCTGAAAACTTGTTCCAAACCAAATCTGGAGCTGGGTAATGTCATTTATCTGTTAGGTTATAGCGAGAAAAAGGAGTTGACAGTTGGCGAAGGAAAAGTGGTAATAGCCACTGACAATCTTATAAAGCTGTCAACTGATGGAATAACTTGGAGGCCGGGTTCTGCTGGTTTTGATGTTCATGGCAATCTAGCCTTTATGGTATGTGATCCTATGAAGCTAGCAACATCTCCTAACTCAAAATCCTCGTCAACTTCTCCGTCCCCATTATCATCATGGAAAGACTGTCCTATGCAATTTGGCATACCGTTACCTATCATATGCGACTGGTTGAACCAACACTGGGAAGGAAGCCTTGATGACTTCAACAAACCCAAGTTACCGCTAATTCGGCTGATGTCTTCTGGTCAAAAGAGTGAGCATTCTTGTGCCTCCTTCACGATGCGACGTGTTTTTAAGTCAACTGAAGCTGAAAATGAAGGGACACCATCATCTTCGAACCGAATGTCGAGACCTAGAGAGGATCCGGGACCAAGCTGTTCTGCTGTTGCCACTAATTTGGAAGAGGAAGCAGTAACTACTGATCCACATGCTATCACTCATGTCCAGGGAATTCCAACTCCTGAAATTTTTGAGTCGCGAAAGTTAACTTCAACACCAGCTAGGAAGAAGGAAAGTAGTACTCAAATCCAGCTTTTGGATATTAATTTTCCACCACGGATTATTAAAACTGCTGAGTCACCACTGCCTGCCCGAAAGATCTTATCCAACTCTGATGATAATTTTATCAATAAAGCGAGAGAAGAAAAATCTAGTGATGCTGAGATTTCCTCGACTGGATCTGTTAATGGGGCCCAGAGTGAGGCTCAATCAAGTTCCTCTCTCATAGAAGTATTGGAAGCTCTAAATGAACACAGTAGCGATGGAGAGACGACAATGTACTCTGCAGAAACTGCTGAAAGCCGAAACTATCCAAGTCCTAAAGGAGGAAGGTTTCAACAAGTAGGAAGAAGCCAAAGTTGTGTTAACTACAATAGATGGGGGCCGGCTTCAAAAAATTCAGCAGCTCGTAGGGCAACGCAAGAACAGAAGAGGAGCACTATGCAAGGAAGAAAGGTCTATTCACAAGGGGCAACTTCTCAAAGGAGTAACGACTATTACAGCCCGACAGTAGCTTCCATCATGAAGAAACGGAACAACTTGGAGCTGCAAACCAGACCCCGTCTAAGTGCAGGAAATTCATCGCCGAGATGGAATTTCTGATTGTTAAATTCTGAAAAAATTCATTCTTTTTATCAAGCTCTCCATTTTTTGGGCTTATATACAGGTTATATTGGTCATTTACTGGGACTTCAATGGCATTCACCAGTTAAGGATTGGCTAGTAACTGCTGCTTATCATTCTGTTGGCTGACAAAGCACAATAGGTGAATACAACATAGAATTGAAGTGTAATGGGAAGTGAAAACAAAGCAAATGTTTGATACTGTGTTCTCTGAGGTAAATAATACTCAGGAAAAGTAACTTGCTTTTTCTAAAGATTAACTTAACCTCATTTTGATGCAATTCTTTATTATGTATATTTACTCTATGCAAACCAATAAAATTGGCTTCACTTTCACTTTCCTTTCTTAGTATGCTGATTAGTTTGGAATCATAACCAGAAATTGTGTTTTCCTCTTTGAAATGTTAGTATGCAAGAAAATCTTGACCTATGTTATTGGTGCCAAAGAAAGACTATTGTGAGGGCCAATTTGAATCCCAGAAGCAGGTTAGGAACATCATTAGGGCTCGTTTGGCACGAGAGATGAGGGATAATTAATCCTGGGATTAAATTTGAGATGAGTTTATCCTACGTTTGATTGGGATAAAATTGTAGTGTAATTTTTATCCCTACGGGAGGGTGGGGATAACAATTCCGAGATAACTAATCCCGTGATAATTAATCTTGGGATAACTTGTTTCCCAACCAAACGACCCCTTAGAGTATAATTCATCGAAGGAATTTACAACATTTTGGTGTGAAATCTCATTTCCTCAGCCAAAACTTCCAAGAAAACAGATAAAACCATTAGAGACAGAGCTGGTGTTATGCAACACCAAGAGCGTCCGAGACCATACTTGCAGTGATCACATAGTACAGGATAGTCTTATTATAGTTACCACTGCTGTGGACTCAGGGGCGGATTTACCTTAGGCTAAGCGGTGTTACGTTACACCGCTTCGCCGGAAAATTTCAATAAATACACATATAAATGATATGCAAAAATTAACAAATCCTTATAAATAAAAAAGAATGACGCCATTTGGTAACGATTCTTGAGTTTGGTTCTGGGGTTCGAGCCCAAACCAACACAGTTTTGTTCTTTTAAGTTTTACGGTCCCTTAGCAACTTTAGAAATGATATGATTTAGATTGTTTTTTTTTTTCGCGATATCGTTTCAAATTTATTTGTTTACTCTTTTAAATGTGACACTGCTTACAAAAAAAAAATAACGTATGTCACTGTGTAGGCTTGTGGCGTTGGGTCAACTAGTATCATCTTGCCTATCTCATTGGGTACCACAGTACAAACATCACATAATTGTTTCGGCTTATGTAGATGAGAAGGACTCACCTAGCATTGATCTACCATGATTTTTATCCGAGACCGTTAGGTCACATTCTTGCGTGCGATCAGTAAGCAGACCAAAGACAAAAAGTCCACCTACTTGTCCAGTAGTTAAGATCTTCGCTGCATATCAATAACTGTATACCTGTTTAGCCATACCATATTCTGTCATGATATTAGAACATCTACCATTTTAAACTTTTGATTTTTTTCAGGTACAATAAATAGCCTTGTAGTAACAAGTACTACATTAATATTACCTAACAATTATACATTGCTCTGTCCTTTAACCAACTGAAGAATAGGATAAACTACTACTATCATGTCTAAGATTAATAATAAATAAATGGAGTGCTCTAAACTCACTTGGCCTGATCCTTAAAGAGTGATAAAGGCAGAAGAAAAACTTGTGTTGTATTGATTATAAGGTTGGCTTTATTATAGCCAAGTGTAGTACATAAAATCTGTGAAAAATATAACAAACTAGATAGAATCTAGGATATAGAGAAACATATGTGAATAACAATCCTAAACAAAAGGAATCTGATAAGCACCAAAAGAGAGATTAAAAAACAGAATAACAAAGAAGGAGATAACTTGTTACTGTTGTTATTACGCCCCCGCAAGTTGGCATTGAGTTCTACGACGCCCAACTTGAAAAAACGTTTATTGAAAACTGCTTGTGGAAGAGGCTTGTAAGAAAATCTGCAACGTGATCCGCAACATATAAATGGGTAACTTTAAGTTGTTTGTGCTCAACCTGCTCACGGACAAAGTGGAAGTCGATACCACATGCTTCATGCGGCTATGGAAAACGGGATTGGCACAAATATAAGTGGTGCTAACATTGTCACAGAGAACTCTCAGAATAGTAGTCAAAGGAAACTGAAGCTCTTGAAGAAGATGGGTGAGCCAATTAGTCTCGGAAACAACAACTGCAACTGTCCGATATTCAGCCTCCGTAGAAGAATGAGAAACTGAATGCTGCTTCTTCGATGACCATGAAATAGGAGAACGGCCAAGACAGATAACATAACTAGTGGTGGAGGTGCGATCATGAGGATCTCCCCCCAGTCTGAATCAGAGTAAGCAAGTCACTCTCCTTGGCAATGTGTGGAACGGAGATAGCGGAGAAGGGATAGCGGAGAAGCCGCTTAAGAGCAACCCAATATGACATAAGCGGTTGATGCATAGCCTATGACAACTTGCCAACATCATAAGCTATATCGGGACGAGTGAAAGAAAGGTAATGAAGCTTACCAATAATGCGTCGGTATAAGGAACCATCAACTAGATGATCATCAGGTAAGGGGTCAAAAACAACAGTAGTAGATGTCATGGGTGTAGAAACACCTTTGCAATTATCCATAGCAACCTCATGCAGTAGATCCATAATGTACTTCTGTTGAGAGAGCAAGAGATCTATAGAGGAACGAATTACCTCAACACCAAGAAAGTAATGAAGAGGTCTTAAATCCTTTAGTGAAAAATGTTTTGAGAGAGCCTCAATGATATAATGAACACCTCGTTGGTGGTTACCAGTCACTTAAATATCATCAACATAGACCAAAATGTACATGGTGAATCCATATTTATGCAAAATGAAGAGCGAGAAATCAGTTCAGGATTTAACAAAACCCAAAGTGAGCAGATAATTTTTGAGTTTATTATACCAAGCACGAGGAACCTACTTGAGGCCGTAAATTGCCTTTTGAAGACGACATACATGGGTAGGATTCTCAAACTTTTAAATCCCGGTGGCTGCCGCATATAGACTTCTTCATCAAGACTACCTTGCAAGAAGGCATTGTTAATATCCAGTTTATGAACATGCCAATTAAGTTGAGTGGCTATAGCTAGGACAAGACGGCCGGTAGTAGGCTTGATTACTGGACTGAATGTGGAATGGTAATCAAGTCCAGGACGCTGAGTAAATCCCTTGGCAACCAAACGAGCCTTATACCTGTCAACAGAATCGCCAGGTTTATACTTAATACGGAATAGCCACTTACAATCCACCACATTTTTGGAATTGTCACATGGAACCAAATCCCAAGTCTGGTTGTGAACAAGAGCATCAAATTCAGCTTGCATTGCTGAATTCCAGTAGGGAATTAGCTTGGATTGCTTATGGGTTGTGGGAATTTTTTGAGATGATGTACTGGTTATGAGAAATTGACGAGGTTTAAGACTATTAGTTTGTGATCGAGTGATCATTAGGTACAGTTTGGTGGCTGGCTGGTTTGATTGAGGTGGGGTTGGTGGGTCCGACTCAATAGGTGGAGAGGATTCTGGTCGAGGTAGGGAAGAAGCCATTTGCGGCAGATGTAGCGCTGAAGCAGATGTATAGTGGGACGAACCTGGATTTTGTCTGGGAGTGGATGGTCTTTCTCGTCTTTGATATGTGATAAGTGGCCGTGAGGGCAAAACTTGAGGTGCCAAGATTGGAGAAGGAGAAGTAGTTATCTGATGTTGTGGAGTTTGTGTGGAAGGTGGAGAAGTAGGAGTCGAATTATGAGGAGAAGGACTATTACCTGATTGTTGAGAGACACCGTCAGAAGCAGATGGTGGAAGCTTGTGGGCATTGAGGTACCGTGGGCAATGTAGTCACCGGTGGTGGAAGCTGATAAAGAGGAATTTAAAGTTGAATTATTATCTCTTGCTGGTTGTTCAATAGAAATATTATCCCAAGCTACATTATCCTTACTTCTAAAATCTGAAAAAATATTTTGAAAAGGAAAATTGTCTTCTAGAAAAACTATATCCGTGGATACATATAGTTTGGAATTAACTGGATCAAAACACTGATGGCTATAAAATTTATTAGAAAATATTAAATAAACACATGGTGTAGATCGAGGTTCTATTTTATTACTGGAATAAGGTTTGAGCCATGGGTACCATAAGCATCCAAAAACTTTGATGGAATTATAATTAGACACTGTCTGGAATATGATTTCAAAAGGTGATTTATTTTGTAAATTTGGTGTAGTCATCCTATTGATCAAATAAACTACTTGATGACATGCATAACTATAAAATGTTGAAGGTAAGGATGCTTGGTGTAACAAAGTGCGCGTCGTCTCAATGACATGCCGATGTCGGCGTTCAACTAAGGCTACCCGTTTGGGTGTGTATGGGGCCGACACTAAGTGTTCAATTCCATGTGTTTTTAAATAAGAATATAATTTTTAAAATTCACCACCACCATCAGTGTACAAGGATAATATTTTTGTGTGAAAATGTCTTTCAAGCAGGGAATGTAAGGTTTGGAAGATTTACAAATCTTTTGTTTTAGCTTTGAGCGTGAACAATCACATATATTTTGAAAATTGATCAACAAATAAAATGTAGTATCATTTTTTGTCAATCGATAATACCAGAGACGATCCCCACAAATCACTATAAATTAAATATAAAATCTTATCACTGTGCAAATAAGTTTTTGAGAAAGGTATTATGTGGCTTTTATTGGAATAACATGAATTACAGATAGTGCTAGTTTTTGAATCAGAAACTGGAATGGAAAAATCAAGCAGGAATTTATTTAGAGCACAATAATTAGGGTGGCCTAGTCGCCGATGCCATAGGTGGTATAGGACAGCAACATTGCATTTGGGAGGACCTTCAACATCGCCCGGTGGCCACTCATACAATCCATTTCTAGTCCATCTGCGAACCAATGGCGCCCCCGTAGTCAGATCCTTCACAAAATAAAAACGAGAAAAGAATTCAATAGAGGTGTTATTGTCTTGACAAAATTTAGAACAGAGAGTAGATTGTTTTTAATGGCTGGAGAGCAGAGAATATTTTGGAGATGGAATTTGTGATTTGATGCATTAATGTTCACATTACCGGTATGGGAGATTGGAATGGTATTACTATTGTCCATGACTATATCATCTGAACCGTGGTACTCTTGCATAGTGGCTAGACTTTGAGTATCCGAGGAAACATGATGTGTTGCACCATTGTCAACGATCCACAAAGCTAGCTAATTTTGGAAGCGTGCAGTGTAATTAGCGCGGGCTTGAAAATGATTGTGAGACCGTGTCCGACACACACGAACAGTATGTCCTCTACCATCACAAAGTTGGCAGTAAATGTTATTGGGAGGTTGTTGTTGCTGATTGTTGCGCCTGGACTGATTGCGGCTTTGTTGATTGAGATTGTTGTTGTTGGGCACATTTGATCGCCGATTGTTGTTGGATCCCTGATCTGTAAGAGTTGAAGTAGTTTCCTGAGCAATATTGGCAGTTATTGGAGCAGAAGGAGTCCTTTTGGCTTCCTCATGATGAAGAAAAAGCTCATGATCAAGGAGCTTTTCATATAGTTCTTCGTATGATATTGTTGAATCTCGAGCTCGGATGGCAGCTGAAAGGTCTCGAAATTCAGATCCAAGTCCATTAAGAATCTTGACAACCAATTCTTCATTGGAAACGGGGGATCCAGCAGTGGCAAGTTCATCACATAGTGAGCGAACTTGATGGAGATAATCTACAATAGGGCGAGAGTTCTTGGAAAGGCGGGCTAGACGGTCTCAAAGACTAAAGATACGAGTTTGGGACTTGTTTGCATAAGCAATATGCAAGGCATCCCAAGCCATTTTGGCATTGGCAGCAGAAGCAACTATACTAGCAATTGTTGAGTCTACAGATTTCAAGACAACATTTTGTATGAGCTGATCTTGTTGAAATCAAGCAAGAAAATCAGGATTGGGTACTTCTTAGTTATTTGTAGAGATAGTCTGAGAGGGGGTTGGTTTCGATCCATCAAGGTGACCAAAGAGATGGTGCCCATGCATAAGCATGGACATCTGAGCCTTCCATAGTGAGAAGTTATGGCTACTAATAAGTTTGATGGGAAATTGAGTAACGGGATTGAACTGGACAATAATGTTTGAACCGGAGGTGTTATCGGCATTGACGACAGTTGGAGAACTTGAAGCCATTTATGCGTACAGTGGGTGGTTTTAAAAAAAAAATAGGATCAAGCTCGTTGAAGCAGTAGAGCTCTGATACCATAAAGAGTGATAAAGGCAGAAGAAAAACTTGTGTTGTATTGATTATAAGGTTGGCTTTATTATAGCCAAGTGTAGTACATAAAATCTGTGAAAAATATAACAAACTAGAGAGAATTTAGGATACAGAGAAACCTATGTGAATAACAATCCTAAACAAAAGAAATCTGATAAGCACCAAAAGAGATATTAAAAACAGAATAACAAAGAGTCCTATACAGAAGAAGATAACTTGCTACTACCGTTATTAATCCACTCCACCTATAGTTTTTTCTTTCCTAAAAAAGAAAGGAACCATGCAATAGATGTTGAAAGGAGTAATAAAGTTTAAGCATTTTTTTGTTTCATTTTGTTTATTTTTCAGTGGCTCTTATATTTTTTATTCTTAGTTTCTTATTCAGTTAAAAATAAATAGACTAAACAAGTTATTAAAATTGAGGATAAAGTTACTATTATTTTTTTCCGTAGAAGCTCTTTTAAAATACACTCCCCTATGAAGGTCAAGGACTCAAGGGTAAAAATAAACTCATTGCTTTTTTCATTTAAAATAAACACATATTTTAAATAATATCTTATATATTCAATTTTTACTACAATCAAGGGAACACGAACAAAAATAATCTATGCCATATAATTTATGTACTAACTTATCTTCGAACCAAACGATTCATTAGCTATTAAAAGAATAAATAGTTTTACCAGAAGACAAAAAAAAGAGAGAATAAAATAGACTCCTTTAAAGGTCCGGTTTGACTCAATTTGTTTATGAGTCCGTCGGTCTCGAAAAATTGTTAGAGAATTATATATCTTTAGCCGCTCCCAAAATAATAATCGACAAAATATATAGTTTTCATATATACATGCATTACATACATACAACATGTATAATTTATATATTTATTTTTAACAAAAAATATACATAAATTTTGACCGACCGGCCGAGGCAGATCCAGAATGTAAGGTATGTGGGTTAACCTTTAAGGTTTTAGTATTGAACTTCTTATACTTTTAAAATTATGTGTTCATATCTATTATTTATTACTATTTTAGTGACTTGTTATACATAAATTTATATTTCGCGTCGAAAGTATTGAGTTCAGATGAACAATATTATTATACTGCATCCGCCTCCGCCAACCTAGTGGCGGAGCCACTCATTGGCAAGGGGAGTCAAATGACACCCCTTCGTCGAAAAATTATACCGTGTAGATAGTTTAAATATTTTATTTTTTTATGTATATATACTATGTGTTGGCTCCCCTTAATTTTTTCATATGCTTACTTATTTATATTTGACTCCCCTTAGGGAATATTCTAGCTCCGCCACTGCGCCAACCGGTCAATTTTGTATTTTTTCATGATCAGATCCGTACTCAAGTCTCGAACCGAGTCTAGAACCCATTTGTGATTCTTCTGGACAACTATGACGGAAATGTGTATTAAAAAAAAAGTGATATTTTTATATGTAGCGCTCTTTTAAAGAGCGCTATACTTTAACGAAATTTTGGCCGTTAAAGTATAGCGCTCTTTAAAAGAACGTTATATATATATAACGCCACGGTAAACCGCGCTATACAGGGCTGATAAGACAGCTATGCATAGCGCGGTATATAACCGCGCTATATATGTATAGCGCAGTTATATACCGCGCTATACATAGATAAATAAACGGTCCCCCTCCTTCTTCCCCACATTCGAACCAGACGCCCCCTCCCCAAATTCAAAATTCTTAACCTCCCCCCTCCCCCCAAAAAAAAATTCTTCTAAAAAAATTATAGTGGACCCCACCAGTCACACAAAAAGATAAGATTGTAGGTCCCACATCCTAGCCAAACCTTCTATTGTTGTGGTTTCCTCGTTTGGGACACAAATTTTCAATTCATTGACTTTCCGAAAAACATAAATCGAGGTATTCCGATTTAGTTTATGTCGAAACTCGTATAATAATGCATATTAGTTATTTTGAATGTGTTTCCATGTTGTTTTGTGTTTTTTTTGCGATTAAACTAGTATGTTATTTTTATCCGGACTAAGATATTAGTGTTTTGTGTCTGTTTTGTGATTAAAATGTATTTGTTATTTTTATCTAGTTTAGATTATTTATTTGCTTAAAGACTAGTGCCCTTTTAGCGTAGTAAAATGTAGAGCCTTTTAGCGTAGAATCCCTGTAGTTTAAGTATCTTTTATACTGATAGATCAAACACAAACTCTATCCATATGATAAAAATTAATTATTTAATTTACAAAACAAACATACAAAATTATAAAAATATTTAAATTGATACACATAAGAATTCAGGATATCTTGGTACTACTGAAATCAAATATCGAGCCTGGAACCCATAGGTATATATTATGTCCAATTAAATATGATAAAAATTAATTATTTAATTTATAAAACAAACATACAAAATTATGAAAATATTTAAATTGACACACATAAGAATTCAGGATTGCTTTGTGCTACTGGGCCTCAAATATCGAACCTGGAACCCATAGGTATATACTCTGTCCAATGTCCGTATGATAAAAATTAATTATTTAATTTACAAAATAAACATACAAAATTATGAAAATATTAAAATTGACACACACAAGAATTCAGGATAGCTTGGTGCTACTGGGCCTCAAATATCGAGCCTGGAACCCATAGGTATATACTCTGTCCAATTAAATATGATAAAAATTAATTATTTAATTTACAAAACAAACATACAAAATTATAAAAATATTAAAATTGACACACACAAGAATTTAGGATAGCTTGGTGCTACTGGACCTCAAATATCGAGCCTAGAACCCATAGATATATACTCTGTCCAATGTCCATATGATAAAAATTAATTATTTAATTTACAAAACAAACATACAAAATTATGAAAATATTTAAATTGACACACATAAGAATTCAGGATAGCTTGGTGCTAGTGGGCCTCAAATATCGAGCCTGGAACCCATAGGTATATACTCTGTCCAATGTCCATATGATAAAAATTAATTATTTAATTTACAAAACAAACATACAAAATTATGAAAATATTTAAATTGACACACATAAGAATTCAGGATAGCTTGGTGCTACTGGGCCTCAAATATCGAGTCTGGAACCCATAGGTATATACTCTGTCTAATTAAATATGATAAAAATTAATTATTTAATTTACAAAACAAACATACAAAATTACAAAAATAATAAAATTGATACATACAAGAACTCAGGATAGCTTGACCCTATCGGGCATCAAATATCGAGCATGGAACCCATAGATATATACTCTGTCCAATTAAATATTGTATAATTATAAAAAATAATTATTTAATTTATAGATCAAACATACAATTAATGTTGTTTAATTTACAGTAGACGACATGGACGTGCCGCCTATGTATCCCGGACCTGTCTCCGATGAGCTATTAGTGTTACAGGGCGATCATAGGTCCACCTACGTATGGGAGGGAAAGTTACTGGCCCAGACTCTCCGCGCCAGGAGAGTGGACGACATGTGGGATTTTATGAATGACAAAGATCTCCATCCTCGTGTAGTCCAGCGCCTGCGGGATACGGGCTTCTACAGGATTTTGGAGATCGGGCAGCTGCAGCTCGACCGGTCTTTGATCACGGCCTTGATATAGTGGTGGCGACCGGAGTTTCCACCTGCCCATTGGCAAGGCCACCATCACGCTACAGGACGTGAAGGTTTTATATGGGATGCATGTTGATAGACTACCCGTTGCACTGCCTCAGGCCATGAGAGAGATGACGCGTGGGCAGTATTTGGACATGCTGCAGCAGCTCATTGGTTTCATGCCACAAGATGAGACTGCGCACTCAGGGGCCAGTCGCATAAGTTTGATAGCTATTCGACAGCATTTGGAGATATTGCATCCCGACATCACCGGGGAGACAGATGATTTGCATATTTACTGGTATACGAGGTTGCTGCTGCTCCTTCTGTTTGGGGGGGTCTTGTTCCCGAACACTTTGGGGAACCTAGTCATCTTGCGATTTCTTCATCATCTTCAGCTGCTAGATGATTTACCCCAGTACAGCTGGGGTGCTGCTGTTCTCGCCTACTTGTACAGGCATCTGTGCCGGGCGAGCATGGGCACCCAGCATGACGTATGTGGATTTTTGCCGCTTTTACAAGCGACAACATATTCGAATACTCTATTCATTGCTTCCAATTCTATCTAGTCAAAACTTTTCATAAACTTTACGTCAACTTTGTATGTTAGGTTTGGGCCTGGGAGCGGTTCCTGCAGTTGGAGCCACCTCTACCACCATTACCTCCGGATGTACCACCTATGTTTCTCCCTCTAGCTAGGAGGTGGGTTCTTCGGCGTGGATATGTACAAGATTACGAGGCTCAGCATAATCTCCCCCTTTGCAGGGATGTGTTGGATATGCTGGAGGGTGCACATGTAAATGTATACCTAAACGTACTTGGTATAGCTTCACATGTGTTGCACATACTCATGTTTTCTGTTGTTATTTGATAGTTCATCTAGACGCCATACAATGACGACTTGATAGGTGGCCTGCCCGATTATTGCTCGGTTGGCCGACTGATTTGGAGCACTTCCGTCCCGCTCATGTGCCTCGATATTGTGGAGCATCATTCCACGGAGCGGGTACTTCGCCAGTTTGGCCGTCCGCAGTATATACCGAGGGGGCCTACATGGGAGGCCACACATTATCAGCGGGATGATCGTTCCAGGGTGGACGATGCATATGTAGCATGGCTAAAGGCGCATGTCCATACTTGGGACCGGCGAGCTGACCTGATTCCGCTCCCCCCCCCCTCTTCACAGATCCAGACGGAGACTATTCAACTCTATATGCCCTGGTACCGCCGCGTTACCCGACTTTTTGTCGGGAATCCCATTCATCAAGCTGGCGGTCGGTACGTTCCATACGCCGGGCGACACGAGGCCCTAGTATATTTTCTGTTATTATTAATTATATAACTTTAACTTAGTGTTCTGTAGTTTATATTTTATACGGTGTGCATGCTATTGGCCTACATATAGTCTACCAAATGGGACTGTAGATGCAACAGCATGCCGGCGAGGGAGCGACCGCTTTGTACGATTACGGCCGGCAGGTTGCAGAGGTGGCTGCCCGGACACTGCAGCGAGCTCGAGAGGATCAACGCTTGGGACACGACCCTGCTTATGTGGCGACAGAGCAGTACCAGCGAGGTAGGGGTGTCGCACGAGGGAGGGGTGCCCCACGAGGCAGGGATTCCCCTTAAGGTGGGGGTGCCCCACGAGGCAGGGTTGCCGCACGGGGTTGTGGTGGGCGGCGAGGAGGTGGTCCCCAGCAAAGGGGCGTTGAGTCCCATATTGATGAAGTTGATGCTGATCTGTCGGGTGACCTACATGAGCTGGCCGAGTATCCCACCAGCATGCCGTCATACAACCTTAGGATACAGCTCACTCCAGGGACTTCGCAGGTGACCCCGTCAGGTCCGTTATTAATCACGGGCACGGACCTTACCGGAGAGGATTGGGAAGCATACTTCCCAGGGTCATCGACCGCTGCTGAGGATCATCCGACCCGAGATTTAGATAGTGGGCGTCAGCTGAGTTATGGCTCATCATCACAGGCGCAAGTATGTTTTTATTAGTATTAAATTTATATTTGTTTTTTCTTTTCTCATTTATTTTCCATAACTTTATTAATTTTCTTATTAAGGCTTCATCTCCGCCCGTCATGGAGGCCCATTTGTGCGATGCTGACATGGCTGCGACGGATGATTATATTCAGGAGCCCGACGAGACCATGGTAAGACAATTTAAATTGTTGTGACTTAATATATACTTTCCTATACTGAGCTGACTTATTATTCTGTAGGTTTCTACTGGACCGACGACCCCTTCTACCGATCCTGCCAGTACCACTGATGATCATGCTGCAGCACATCCTGCTATAAAGAGACGACGTGATGAGGATGATCCTGATAGTGTAGCCGGACGGGATGGGATGCGCCTCAGGCCAGCGGCTGCATTGAAGCACACAGGCTGTGGGACACACTGATTTTTTTTTTTTTTGTATTTTATGTAAATAATAACAACAATTTTTTATATTTACATAATATGCGCATTATGTTTTTATTTCCCCGTTCGTTCTTTATTTTAATACTACAATACAAACACAAAATATAACAACTTAACATAATTTAAATTCAGTACAAATAATGAAAATACATGACACGGAAAACATAAAGATAAAGTAGTACACTCAACACATGCATGTCATTGTTTAGTCACTGCCGCCCATTATTCTCTGCTCCAACCACTTAAATTTCTCTTCCATCTTATTTTTTTCTAATTCTGCCTCTTTCAGTTTCTCTTTCAACTCCGCAATTTTTTATTTATATTCTTTTTCATATTCACATTGTTTTAAGGTCAAATCATGAAGATACTGCAAAGATCGTTTGTAGTATTCCTGCTTACAGGGTTCATCAATCCATACCTCAAAATTGCAAAAAGGTTCGTCGGAAACCCTATAAAACTTGTTCACACACATCCAGTAACGGCGTCCAACTTCACCATCATCCCAACAGTCATTTATGAAATATTTTTTACTGCACTGGCACCTTGGTACATAAAGGCGTTCAGACATTTGTTAAAGCGTTAAAAAAAATCTTGCTTTTATGGAAAGTTTTGCTAATGGTTATTGTTAAGCGCAGAAAATTACTAGAATGCGGCTGTTATTTATAAGCAAGGCAACACACATAACATAGTATTTAACCGCGCTATGCTTTGCGTGTTAAAGATGATTACGGATACAAAACAGTTTTTTCTCAGACGGGCAGCTTTTCAGTTCGACAAGACAATACATATAACGTAGTATTGAATCGCGCTATATATATTCACATAACGTAGTATTTAACCGCGCTATGTGTATTTACATATTTATCAGAAATTTACCTTTAACTCAACTATTTTTGAACTATATTTATCAAATATATTCACATATTTTTCCGTTTTTTAATCTAATACTATTTTTGATTACATTAATGGGAGGGAGAAATGTATTAATTTACTCAACTGGAAAATGTTAAATATCAATAAGATTTAACAACAATGGAAATATAATTTTATTTGATACATCTTGTAACATAAACAAAACAACTACTTATTACAACATAAACTCATTGATAGTTGGCCACATTAGAAGAACACCCACCACGAGCTTGATTACCACTGTCACCCAAACCAGCCGAAGGACATTTTCGATGGTCGTGTCCTGTTTGCGAGCATATACCACATTTGCGCGCATAAACGGTATCGCTAATATCCATTTGGTTCCATATACGCGTTCTCTTCTGCACCTGTAGGTGACGTAAATAGTCCTTGTTGCACACCATTTTAAATGGTTCCGACGGCTAATAATGCTCAGCACCCACTGGCTGCAACTGCCCACTATAGGTGTTTAAGTAAGCAGCAACACTATATTGTTTATCAACGTAGTTGGTTGGCCCTAAACCTGTATGTTGAAAGCACCTGATGGCATGTGAGCACGGCGTGTGGTAGATGGACCATTTTTCACAAGACCATAACCTTCTAGATTCATTTATGGTATGTACATTATTCCTCCGGTTTTGATGGATAGCTGTGCGAACTTCAAAAATATTTCTGTCGTGATCATACTGCAAAAATGAATTCCAAATGTGCTCACCGCCTGCATTTCTCAAATCTCTTCATCGGTAGTGGCATAAATTCAACACCCCTTTTCATAAATGATGTTGCAGTTGCAACCCTTTCAACAAACCTCTCCGCCATCTGCTTGAACGACATCCGCACCGTGGCAGTGACAGGCAATCCTCTTGCCGACTTCAATAACCCGTTGAAAGACTCTGACATGTTTGTAGTCAAAATTACCCATCTTCTTCCACCATCCGCATGCAAAGTCCACTTGTGAAGCTCATGTCGCATCAACCAATGATAAGCTCTCTCGTCTTCCTGCCTGATAGATTCCATGTGCCTCCGGAATTTATGCTCTTAGCGGTCTGTTGCTGTCATTCACATCAAATCATGCTGATCCTTGTTGGGATGTGCCTTCTAGAAATTGGCCTTAAAGTGCCTCACATAGTAACAGTGGCATGCATAATGTTCTTGCCATGCAGGCAAGTTCTCTACAGAACTTAAGATACCACCATGCCGATAAGATATTAGACAAATGCCGGAACGCTGTTTGACAACATGCTATTTTAAATGGTTCAAAAACAGCGTCCACGTCTCTTGGCTTTCATTGGCACAAATAGCAAAAGCTAGAGGAAATATTTGTCCATTAGCATCTACTGCAACGACTATCAATAGCTTGATATTATACTTTCCATAGACATGAGTGCCGTCTATGGATATTACCGGCCGGCAATGCGAAAAACCATCAATTGTTGGTTTAAATGCCCAGAACACGTAATTAAATATATATTCTGATTTTTCCGGACTCCGCTCAAGCTTCCATTCAACAACCATCCCGGGGTTAAAGTATTACAGTGCGATCATGTACTTGGGTAGAGCTGCAAATAACTTATCCCAGTTACCATAAGCAATTTCAAATGCACGTTTGCGCCGGAGAAATATCTTTCTTTTGGTAATGGTATGGCCATATTCCTGGTAGACTGATATAATGCACTCTTTGATTTTATACCTTATGGACGTTTCAAGGTGTGGAATAAGGACAAGAGAAATCAAGTCAATATCCAAGTTGTAGTGATTCTCATTGAATGTGTCCATTTCACATATGTGGTGGGAATATATTTACCCACTTTTCACAGACCTGTGTTCTTCTTGCTCGCACGCAGCATCCAATGACAACCCGTAAACCATCTGCGACAAACAACCTTGTATACATCCGGACTTGACTCCCATAACGTCATCTCACGACACTCTTTTACGCTGTACATTTTCGCCGCCCTGCTTAGGCGCACTTTATCAGGAAAAAGCATGCCCTTTTCAAGCACCGTTGGTCTAGAATCATCCCACATTGCTGTCCGAATTTCATCAAAATCCCTTGTGAGAGCATCCACATCCGGCATACTTGGCAAGTTATCAAGGTAGGGAACTTCCTTGAATGAAACATCACTTGGGACTCATACACTCTTGGTCTAACGGGGGGTGGAGCATACTCCCCCGTCAAATCAGGTCCTTCATTCTCTTTCTCCTCGTCACCATCCTCACGAGGGAAGGGTGTGTCGTCTCCGGAATCATCGGCATTGTTGTCATAATCACTGTTCTCTTCCTCACTCTGTGCATCTGCCAGATCCCGATTTAATATGCCGTCTTCGGGCAATTGAGTGAGGACAAGTGGTTCAACTTGCTCGTTTTCACTTCACAAACAACAAAATAATAAACTACTGAAATTAATAAATACTTTCCATATAGTTGTATTACTTCACTTACAAGTCGTAAGGTGTTGACATTCCTTGATGGATATTATCCTGTTGGTGATGACTCCCAGATAGACTACCATGATCCAACACACCAGAACTACGCATATTTCAACTGGGCGTGGGTTCATAACTTGTAAAAGTCATATCTGGCCAGTACTCCCTATGGAATATATGAGTGTTAATACAAATTCAATACAACAAAAATATACATCGTAACACTAAGAAAAATTAAAGTTTACCACTCGTCTTGTAGATTATGTAAAGCAGGAGAGAAATTATTTCCTCGCTCCTCATTCACCCGTGGTGATAAGTTTAAATCAGGGCAAACTATTTTATCCGGAACCTGTCCGGCAAAAACTGCTCCAGAATAATCACCCGATGACTGAGGGTTATCCCTACTATGCGCAACCTCATTATTGCGAACGTCTTCGACCTTGACGTACATTTCCAACATTTTTATCACAAGAAATTTCCGGTATTCATCCGGAGTCCTCAAAAAATCCCTCAAAGTTTCATCATCGTCGATGTTAAACTCAGCGTAACAAGCAACCCCTTGCGGAGTGACGGAATACGAATATCTTCCGGTTACTTTAAGGTTCACCGAACGTTTCCTCACACTCATTTTATTACATAACAACGATACCAATCTATCGTACTCCATTGTAAGTGGCAACTTAACATGACACTGTGGAGATAAACTATAGCTCACAGAGTTATTCGCCACTACAACCTCACTCACCAATATAATAAAACCCTTACTTTTCGCTCTTCAGACATTATGAAAAAATGCTCGAGAATTTAACAAGAAGAAAATTTTGAACGAGAGTTAGGAATATTTTTGAATGATTTTTTGTAAAATCCTAACGCATTTAAATAAGGCAATGCCTAGCTCGGTGGGCTGATTTTGTTTTAGGTATAACGCTCTTTTAAAGAGTGCTATACCCATTTGAATTATTGTTATGTGAGTTAAACGCATGAGACTTATTGGTGGGCCCACAAAACAGGTATAGCGCGGTTATATACCACGCTATGTATATAGCGCGGTTTACAGTGGCGTGTGTATATATATATATATATATATATATATATATATATATATATAACGCTCTTTTAAACCGCGCTATACTTTAACGGCCAAAACTTCGTTAAAGTATAGTGCTCTTCTTTTTTTTAAACACATATTTTCGTCGTACTTGTCCGAAAGAATCACAAATGGGTTCTAGGTGTCTAGTAACCCGGGGCCCCGCCACTCATTATGTTAAAATTTATTGTTTTGGGCCGGTTAGGTAAAAGTTGCCAGGAAAATGAAAACAAGTTGCATAATTTATTACTACTACTAATTTATCAGTATTAAATGCGCAGCTGGCAGCTCCCCTCCCTCTCGGTCTAACTTCCTCAGGACCTCAACCTCTTAACTTCGATCTCATCGACAGAAGACAAAACACGCAAAAACACAGCCCAACTCCGACACAACAAACCACTGATAACGTAAACCACACACACACACACACTTTTTCTCTGTGTGCAAATCTCTTACAATGTTGTCACGAGCGACATATCAGGGTAATGCCGCTATTGCAGATCATACTCATCGCTGTTCAAATCGATTCTTTAATTCGAATTCAATTTCAATTCCCCACAGAAAATCCTTTATTTCTTCTACTTCGGCAGCTCGAACCGGTCCGGTTTTGGCTGTAGCTACAAACGAGACGAAGAGCAAGCAGTTTACTTATGAGCCCAGCCTTGCGGATCGGTTAAGGCTGGGGAGTATGACGGATGATGGAATGTCGTATAAGGAGAAGTTTATTGTTAGATGTTATGAGGTTGGAATTAACAAAACTGCCACTGTTGAAACCATCGCTAATCTCTTGCAGGTCTGTTAGTTTTTCCTTTTTTTCTTTTTTGCTAAAGTTTGATTCTTTTTTTTTCTCTGTTAATTTATTCTTTTTATACTGAATATGAGCTCATGATTTGTCTATGCATGTCTATTTCTCGAAATCATAGATTTGATGGACTGCTTTATGACAAGATTGATTCTTTGTTGTTTTAATCAACTCTTTATTGAATATGAGTTCTTGATTTGTCAATGCATGTCTTTCATCTCACTTTTTCTTATTTTTCTTTGGCGTGCATTTGCCAAAGAATGATTTTAGTTTTTTTGGTTGCGCTTTTGTGTTAATCAGCTCTTTCACTGAATATCATGAGCTCTTAATTTGTCAATGCATGTCTTTTTTTCTCCCTTTTTCTTGTTTTTTTCACATGCATTTGGTAAAAGTTTTTGGAGTTAGTTGTGTTTTTTGTTTTCTTTTGGATTAGTATACTGCTTAACTTTATTTAGTTGCTTAAACATGCTCTTTTTTGCGGTCTCGATATCTACTTGAAAGACCAATTGCTAGACCCTCTTGTTAGTTAATCAATCATTAAACTAAGCCTCGAAGCAATTGGAAGAATTAAAAGAAATTCAAATGCTAAATTGAGTAAATTTTCTACTACTTCTGGACCATTAAATGTATTCAGGAATAAGCAAACCAGAGTTATTTGTGTCTGTATTTATTTTATGCGTTTGAGGTTGCAGAATGAATTAATCATAATTATTTTATCAACATGTCTTTGTTCTTGATATATTTAAGTAGTTTAATTTACTTTTATGAGTCAATCAAAGGGTTTGGCTGTATAATTCCTTTATATCGATTTCCCTCCATTGAGCCTCATTTCATTTAATACTTAATACCTGTCTGTTGAAGCAAATTTGGTTGACCCGTGTGCTTCCATTATCTAAGCTGTTTCCGTCTATGTTTGGTTATGGTTATTTGTTCTTGTTCTACAGAGAAGATGAACAAAATGTTAGCATAAACTTTAATTGCATACCAGGATCTTGAACATGATAATCTTACACAAAATCATACAGAAAACATACCTGAATCGTAAGCCATCATCGTGAAGCGGAAGCGTTAATTCAAACTGGTTTCTTGCCCCTTGCCCTAGCTTTCATTACCACCGTCTTTAGTGATGGAAGAGTGAACAAAAAAATACGGTAACCCTAATGGGTGGGAAGATGACCAATTTATAGAGTTTCTCATTTAATCTGGTACGTCCATCAAGTAACCGTTCGGACGGATGAGATTTGCTCATTAATTAAATATTAATTATGGGCCTTAAACTTATTGGGCCACCAAAACGTAAGAAAATCTTACATTCTCCCACTTGGCCCAATAATCACATAATATTAATATTTAATATAGGAACATTAGTTGCGCATAAACAAATCTCTTCTATAATGTCCACCATAAATACCACAATACGATAAACTTGTAAATATGAGTTATGGCGGTTATATATAATTTGTCTACATACTCCCTTCCATATACTACATCATTAGTAATTTATTGTATCAGTTTCATAAGCTATAAAATATTATGGTCCACAATAATGTCTCATTGAGACTTATCCTGCAACATCTCAAAACAATAACATGTACACCATTATGAGAAACAGGAAATCATTAATGTATATCAGAAACACGTAAATGAGCTCAGAGTGTCAAAAATCATAAATACAGCCAAGACCCATTCTATGTACATGTTCCTTAAATGTCTTTGGCTGTAAACCTTTCGTTAACGGATCTGCAATCATGAGATCAGTTCTAATATGCTCAAGTGACACTCTTTGTTTCTGAACTTCCTCCTTAACGGTAAAGTACTTTAATTCCATCAGCTTGGCACCTTTGGAGTACTTATCTTTCTTGGAGAAGAATACTGCTGCAAAATTATCAGTAAATTTTCAGCGGCTTGGTAATGGTGTCGACAACCCCAAGTCCTGAAATAAAGTTTCGCAGCCATAATGCATGAATTGTGGCTTCAAAACATGCCACAAATTCTGCTTCCATCGTGAATGTAGCAATGACAGACTATTTGACACTCTTCCACGATATTGCTCCTTCAGCTAATTGGAACAAATAACCAAACGTGGATTTTCTAGTGTCGATACATCCAGCGAAATCTGAATCCGAGTATCCAACAACTTCCAAATGCTTGGATCTCCTATACATGAGCATGTAATCCTTCGTTCCTTTCAGGTACCTTAAAACTTTCTTTGCAGCTTTCCAGTGATCAATTCCTGGGTTACTCTGATATCTTCCTAGCATTCCGACCGCAAAACTAATATCCGGTCTTGTGCAAGTCTGAGCATACATCAGACTACCAACAATTGAAGAGTAAAGAATTGATTCTATTTCCTTTCGTTCTACATCATTCTTAGGACATTGCATGAGACTAAATTTGTCCCCTTTTTGAATTGGAACAATTGTTCGTATTAAATCTCTCTAGAATTCTTTCGATATAGCCTTTCTGAGACAATCCCAATAATCCTTGTGATCTATCACGAAATATTTCTATTCCTATCACATAGGATGCCTCACCCATATCTTTCATTTCAAAATTCCTAGAGAGAAAATCTTTAGTCTCACGCAATATGCCTAAATCATTAGCAGCAACTAGAATATCATCAACATATAGGACTAAAAATATAAACTTGCTCCCACTGATCTTTTGGTATATACACCGATCAACGGTATTTTCCACAAATCCAAAAGATGTTATGGTATCATTAAACTTTATATACCATTGTCGTGAGGCTTGTTTAAATCCATATATTGACTTCTTCAGTTTACACACCATTTGACCTTTTCCTTTAGTTTCGAAACCTTCTGGTTGGTCCATATAAACTTACTCCTCGAGATCTCCATTAAGAAAGACAGTTTTCACATCCATTTGGTGTAACTCTAAATCATAATGAGCCACCAAAGCCATAATAATTCTTAACGAGTCTTTCTTTGAGACCGGTGAAAAGGTCTCTTTATAATCAATGCCTCCTTTTTGAGTATAACCCTTGGCAACAAGTCTGGCTTTGTATCGTTCAATATTGCCATATGAATCACGTTCGGTCTTAAAGACCCATCTACACCCGATTCTTTTAGAACTTTCTGGCAATTTAACGAGATCCCAGACTTTATTGTATTCCATGGATTTTAGCTCTTCCTTCATGGCATCAATCCATTTGTCAGACTCATTACTTTCTATGGCTTGTGAAAATGAAGCTGAATCCTTATTAAGACCAATGTCAAAATTTGACTCTAGCAAATAAACCACGTAATCATCTGAAATAGCCGATTTTCTAACTCTTTGAGATTTTCTTAATGGCATTTCTTGTGGTTCATTTGTGTCAGATATTTGTGAGTCAGTTTCTTCACGAAGTGTTTCATCCAAATGTTGCTTGGTGTTGTCAAAGTGTTCTTCAACAACTGGAACAATATTTGGTATTTGTGTGGAAGTAGGCACATTCGTGGGTAATAGAATATTGACCCTCACCTCTTTTATTTCCACACTTTGCTTTTCAATACTCCCACTAACTTCACCATTCTCAATGAATCTTGCATTACCGGTTTCAACAATTTTCGAACTATGGTTTGGACAGTAAAACACATACCCTTTAGATTTTTCTGGGTAACCAATAAAGTAACTACTTACTGTTCGAGAATCTTAGTAGCATACATGTTCATTCATATTCTTAGATTTTTATTACGTTGTGTGGTTTTGTTCGCCTCAGGTATTGTATTCCCTATTGCTATTATTTGGTACTACTTATCTTTTATCTCTCCTTTTTTCTTTTCTCTTCCTTCTTTCTTCCTTCCTTGCTTTCCTCCTCTTCTTCTTGCCCTTCCTGAGTCGAGGGTCTATTGGAAATAGCCTCTCTACCTGCATTAGGTAGGGGTAAAGTCTGCGTACAGACTACCCTCCCCAGACCCCACCTGTTGGGATCATACTGGGTTTGTTGTTGTTGTTGTTGTTACTGTTCGAGAATCTAATTTCTTTTCTTGTGGGTTATAAACTCTAGCTTCTGCTGGGCAACCCCAAACATGCAAGTGCCTTAAACTAGGTTTCCTTCCTGTCCACAGTTCAAAAGGGGTCTTTGGAACTGCCTTACTAGGAACCCTGTTTAATAAATATACAACGGTTTTAAGAGCATACATCCACAATGATTTGGGTAATGAGGAATTACCCATCATGCTCCTAACCATATCCATAAGTGTTCGATTACGCCTTTCTGTAACACCATTTTGTTGAGGTGTTCCTGGCATAGTATACTGTGCACATATGCCATGTTCCTCGAGGAACTTTGCAAATGGACCTGGACATTGTCCCGATTCATTATATTTTCCATAATATTCACCACCTCTATCTGACCTAATAATTTTCACCTTTTTATCTAATTGCCTTTCAACCTCATTAACAAACACCTTGAGAGCATTTGTTGCTTGAGATTTTTCTTTCAGCAAATAGATGTATCCATAACGTGAAAAATCATCGATAAAAGTGATAAAATATTTCTCTCCACCAAAAGATGGAACATCAAAGGGTCCACAAATATCGGTGTGTATAATTTCAAGAAGCTGGGTTCTTCTTGTGGCACCTTTCTTACTATGCTTGGTTTGCTTTCCCTTAATGCAATCCAAACATATAGTAAGATCAGTAAAATTTAGATTCGGAAGAATCTCATTCTTTACTAATCTTTCTAATCTTCCTTTGGATATATGACCCAAGCGTCTATGCTACAAGTAAGCAGAACTTTCATAATTCCAATATTATGTTGAACATTAAGAAGGGATTCAGAAAAACCAATATCGAGTTTCAATTTATATAAACCATCACTAAGAAAACCAGAACCATAAAAAATAGCATTCTTATATAAATTAAAACATCCATTTCCAAACTTTAAATCAAATCCAGAAACATCAAGTCTTGAAAGAGAAATCAAATTCCTAGAAACTGAAGGTACATAAAGAGTCTGTAATAGATCTAGGTGACGTCCAGTCTCCATGATCAAATGATAAGTCCCTATGCCTTCAATTGGAGCCTTCATACGATTTTCCATGAACAATAAATCCTTATTTGGATTTGTAGTTTGGATCGTAAGGAATCCCTGCAATGTAGTAGATACATGAGCAGTTGCACCAAAATCAAGCCACCAAGTATTATTAGGAACTTCTATTAAATTTGATTCGAAACATACAAAAGCACTAATTGTACTTTTCTTTTCGAACCAAGCTTTACGTTTCAGGCAATCTTTCTGATAGTGTCCTTCCTTGTTACAGAAACGACACGTATCTGCCTTATGTTCCTTCTTAGCATCCTGTGGAGCTTTAGCAGGTGCTTTCTTCTTCTTGAACTTGTTGGGCTTCACTTTAAGTCCTTTACCAGCTCCTTGACCCATGAGGTTTTTTGAATGACTCCCTTGTTTCTTAAGTCTTGACTCCTCCTGAGTAAGCATACCGGACAATTCACTAACATTCCACTTATCCTTAATAGTGTTATAGTTAATTTGAAAAGGTCCATACTCAGGAGGCAACGAAATAAATTGAACCAAGAAGGAATCATCCACTTTCATCCCCAAGGTCTGAAGTCTTGCTGCAATGTTAGTCATCTCGATGATATGGTTTTGCATACTCGCGACCCATCAAACTTCATGGTCGTGAGTTCAGCCATTAGTGTACCAGCGAGAGACTTATCTGCAGAACGAAAACGTTTTTCCACAAACTTCAGGTATTCCCTGGCACTTTCTGTTTGTGGAATAGTACTCTTAATGTTGTTGGCAATATTCATTCGCATAAACATAAGGCTTAGCCTGTTAGAGCATTCCCATGCTTTATGGAAAGTCTTCTCATCCGCACTGCTCGAATCAGTAATGGCAGCGGGCTTATCATTCAGCAGAGCCAAGTCAAGATCCATCACACCTAAGTGGAACTGGACTTGTTCACGCCATTCAGAGAAGTTCAATCCGTTAAACACAGTAATTGCGAATGAAGAGGAATAACTGCAAAATAGATTATACATGCTCACAAATCAATATGGATTCAACAAAATAGTTAAAGCATATCGCAATTCTCCTTTGGGTAAATACTACGACACACTATCATAATTTAAATGCCATTTAGTCTTTAATAGGTAATTAAATATTTTTAACCAAATATATATGCCATCTTTGGACAAACAATATATATTTGACTAAAGAATATTAATTTTACTCATCATATTCACTATTCATAGAATAATTGATTCACCTTTGGGTAAATCCTCAAGTTCTAGCAATAGTGAAAATTAATTTATCCACTAATTTTTAATTATAGGCATTTTATTAATTTCATGGATAAGCTATAATTTTATGTATGTATATTTTCATAAACAAACTAGTTTGGCCACTTTGGTGACTAACAAACTATATAACATAAGTGCACACACAAAATAGAGATCATAAGAATTTATGCATGTGAATACTTTAAACGGTCTAGTTTGATCACTTTGGTGACTAACAAACTATATAAACATTAATCACATACATAAAAATAAATAATAAATGACTTCACCGATTTAATAATCCAAAATATTATAAGAGATGAGAACCTAAATTAAATATCTCCACAACATATACATAATAAAGTAATCAATTTTGTTTTAATAAAATAATAATTTTGTGGAAGATATTTCATAACCTAATTCCTTTAAATATGCTAGAATTATCATCGGCGCCGCCTTCAAGGCTAAGGCTTCTCCATTCATCCTTATTTTATTATTAACAATAATATAGGACCTTTCAGATTTTGAAGCCCAAAGCTGCATAAAACTTTTTTTCATACTAACAGTACCAATCCTTATAATTTGCAGACAAAAAAACGTGATTCATGATTAGTAATTGAATGTACAAGGTTATACTATTCTTATTACTTAAAGCTATTGACACATTCAAAAGCATTCTTAATTCTCAGAACATATAACGAGAATAAGAGAAAGGATTTTCTCCCCTTCCTTTTAGGATAGTCACGGATAAAGAATGATTCCTTTCGTTTTCATTAGTGAAGATTATACGTTCAAACAATCCAAAATATCGGTATCATGTTAGCATAAACTTTTAATTGCATACCAGGATCTTGAACATGATAATCTTACACAAAATCGTACAGAAAACATATCTGAATCGTAAGCCATCATCGTGAAGCAGAAGCTTTAATTCAAATTGGTTTCTCGCCCCTTGCCCTAGCTTTCGTTACCGCCGTCTTTAGTGATGGAAGAGAGAACAAAAAAATACGGTAACCCATTGGGAGATGACGAATTTATAGAGGTTCTTATTTAATCTGGTGCGTCCATCAAGTAACCGATCGGACGGATGAGATTTGCTCATTAATTAAATATTAATTATGGGCCTTAAACTTATTGGGCCACCAAAACGTAAGAAAATCTTACACAAAATTATTACTCCTAGATTAGAACCATAAAGTAGAAACAAAGATGACGTCTTCACAAGTTTTCTATTATATCTAAAGAAGGCTTTGTCCTGATTACAACAACAACAACCCAGTATAATCCCACGTGTGGGGTTTGGGACTTTGTCCTGATTGAGACTTTTGCTTTCTCCACCTTAATGAGTTAAACTTGTAGCTTTTCTTTATCATTACAAGTTCTCACTCCCTCATCAATCATCATACCTTTAATTGTTTTTCATTTCTTGTTTGCTGCATTATTCATAAATGGGTCATTCTAGTATCTTACTGCACTAAGTATAGAATGTAGCACACTTTTAGCCTGTTTGGCCAAGTTTGAGAAATCAGCTTATTTTGAGAAGTACTTTTTTCAAAAGTCTTTTGGAGAGAAGCAGTTTGTGTTTGGCTAATCACTCTGAAAAGCACTTTTGAGCAATAATTTGTGTTTGGCCAAGCTTTTCAGAAAATACTTTTAAGTATCAATTACGAATAAAGACATGAATAGATTTACTTAATAGTTAATATTACAAGTAAATAAATAATCTTAAAAATTTGTTATTACAGGCAATAATTAAATCTTTTCTTTTTATTTAAGTAAAATATGAAAATAAAATTTAAAAGTACTTAATTCTTTTAATATAAGTTAAATATATTAAAAATTATTCAACAAATATAAAAGCATTCACCCCTAAAGTCACTATATATTAGAAAGCTATCCTAAAAATAATAAGAAATATTTATACATTAATATCCTAAGTATTAGGTTTAACGGTTATTTTGGTATATACAATATATTGTTAATGGTATTTTTGGTAAGAGGAAAAGTCAAAACTGCTTCTGCTTCTGCTTTTGGGATGAAGCTACTTTCTTCTTCTTCTCAGAAACTGCTTCTGCTTCTTCCCAAAAGCATTTTTTTCCCTAAAAAAGCTTGGCCAAACACCTCAAGTTAGAAAAAAAGTGCTTTTGAGAAAGAAACACTTTTGGCCTCTTGAGAAGCTTGACCAAACATGCTATTAGTAAATGATAGTTCCTCTTTTTCAAACTGAATGACAGGTTCAAAGCAGTGTTTTAATAGCCGGGGGCGTGAGGCGAAGCGCTTTACCCAACACGGGGCGAGGCGTAAGCCCCGAGACACGGGGCGTAAGTTCCATGGATCTTTAATTTATAATTAATAAAATAAACTTAAAATTATTTTTAAATCTAAAAATTACATAATTCTTTTAGAAAATTCATACAAACCACAAAAAATAAAGAATTATTTATAATTAAATGAACTAACAACAAAAAATATAGTAAAATAAATGAGATACATCTTAACAATAAGTCAATAATGTTCTAACCCAAATAACAATCCATATTCCAAACACGATAAGCAAAAGGCATCATTGATCATTTGTAAGAAAAAACAAAAATGAAATAAAATCAAACTAGTTCATGGCAATGATCTGAAGTTTTGAACTATAAAGACAAACATTATAGATGCCTTTAGAATATATTTTTTAAAATATGAGAGAGGTTAACGTTCTTCATTGTCTAACGAGGTTGGGGCTTTTTTTAATGGGGTGGGGACAGATTTGGGGTAAAACGAAAAAGGGTTTAAAAAATATAAGGGCAATTGTCAAAATTATCCTTCAATTGGTTAAGTTCCATTAGGCGTGAGTCTTGGTTCTAAGGCGAGTCTTGCGCCTAAGCGTGCGCCTCATCTCTTGGGGCGTGCACCCAAAGGATCTGCGCCTCTCATTAACGCTCAAATGCGTTTTACGTGCGCCCCACCCCGATTCGCGCCCTGGGACTCGCAACATAAACTCCCCTAAAAACACTGGTTCAGAGAACTAGAATTAAAATCATCCAATTTCCAATGTCAATTCAGATATGATACCTAACTTTTTAAAATACAACATATTTAATAACTGCATAGTAGTACTATGTCACAATTTTTTATTGTTGAAAATATTTTATAAATGTATGAAAAGATTGCTAGACTCCCAAATAGTAACGATGTCATATCAGATGGAACAGTGGGAGTATAAAAGTTTGGGGATTATCTTTTGCTTGCCTTCCTCTATCACTGGTCCTATAATTATCTTTTGGTTGTCGTTTCTTCTGAACATGCAATGCTTATTTGGGTTTGAATATACTTAAAATTCTTTTATGCAGGAGGTTGGATGCAACCATGCTCAAATGGTTGGATTTTCAACTGATGGATTTGCAACTACCCATACCATGAGAAAATTGCATCTCATATGGGTTACTGCTCGCCTGTACATTGAGATCTACAAATACCCTGCTTGGTAATCCTTCTTTACCTTTGCGATTGTTCACTATACTGGTTTATTTGACAAGACTGTTGCAGCCATGGTTAACATTGGCTGTGATATGGAACAGGAGTGATGTCATTGAAATTGAGACTTGGTGCCAAAGTGAAGGCAGGATTGGGACTAGACGTGATTGGATTCTCAGAGACTGCGCTACTGGTGATGTCATTGGAAGAGCAACCAGGTGTAGAATTTAGTATTAACTCCATATATAGACATAACAGAATGAATATAGATAACACTAAGGAGATAATTTTCTTGTTTAATGCACATCTCCAGGTGTCATAAAAAAAAATGCACATCTCCAAGTGGACATGTATGCTTCCGATAAAGCAGTTTTCTGGACTTGTGTATATTTGTTGCAAATACTTAACCTAGTTATTAAATACATTTCCCACAAAGGCGTCTTTTGGAACGAATGAATTCTTTTAGTAAAAGCTGAAAGGACCTCCAGGGAGTGTTGTGCTTCTAAATCAGCACGAGTCAATATGTTTACTTTATGAAGTCTGTAATTTGTCCGTCTTAATGATTTCTCTCTAGCATCAAAGTCACAGATCTCACTTTGATAATTTATAAATCCTTTCTTTTCCTATACTGCTTGACATGTTATTCTACAAATCTTAATTTAGGATGTTATCATGTCTGATTGCAGCAAGTGGCTCATGATGAACCAGGACACAAGACGGCTTCAAAAAGTAGCTGATGAAGTTCGTGATGAGTTATCAACCTATTTTCCAAAAGAATTGAGGTAAACTTATGTTCCTCTTTTTACCAATCAAACTAAAAAAAAAAATTATGTTCCTCGTTTTCATTTTTCTTCTTTCCCTTCCCTTTCCTGGAACTTGTAATTTCCTTAGTGTGTAAATTATTTTTGTTAAATCTAACTTTAAGGAGAAGTTGCTTATTGAACTTCTTGAAATTGCTATACAATGGTTGGAAATTTGGAATGGTGTTTGGTAGGTACAGCTTCTTTCTAATGGTAAATGAAAATGTAGCTGTCAAAATACTATCATAAGTTACGGTTATATCCAACACTCAAATGGTTTGGAGACATTACAGATTCATAATTCTTTGGATTTTTATTACAGATTTGTAATTATTACATCTATTTCTTGGTATTTGATGAATATTTTTGTATCTTAGATTGATTAATGGAATAGAAGAGTATAACACATAAATAGAAACTTATTCTTCTAATAATCATAATTTACATTAGGGCCTAAAAACCATTTGCTCCCAAAAACAGTTGTTTTGCTTTCTTAAAACAAAAAAACAAAAGGTTGTTTCTCAAAAACAAAATTTCCAACATATGCAAAACAAATTCTTCAAAAACAAATTCTTCAAAACCAAACTCAAACACACACACACACACACACACACACACACACACACACACACACACACACACACACACACACAGAGTGTCGCAAAAAGCAAAACCAAACTAAAACCAATCTGTTTCCCTATCCAAATACCACCTTAAGGTCTCCAGGTCTAGTTTGTTTGCCAAACTTATATTCAGTGTAGTTTAGACAGTCAGACAGTCATATCGGTGTCTTCTCTATCAAACCAACTCCAATCATCAATTTTACATTTTTATATCTCAGTTAAGTATTACACTTGAGTCAACCTAACTTCTTTTCCTGTTTGCTCACTATGTTAAAATTGGATAGTCTGAGGACAGGTGGCGAAAGCGGAATTGGATAAATGAACGAAATGACGGTCTTTTACTTACACATTTCCCAAATAACTTGAGGAGTAAGGAGGAAATTTTGGTCTTTCACCTCCCTTCCACCTTTACCAACTTAGGGGTCTGAAGAGTACTTCACTCTGGGGAAGCAAAAAAAAATAAAAAATCTGCCCCTTCCCCCTTTAACCAAACATATTTTAAATTGTAGATACTTCATAATTGTGTTATGTGTAACTTGTTTCCCTGTCTACTCTGTTGCATATGCTCTGCGATGTCACTGACCTTGACTTTGTCACTTGTAAGTTTGAGGTGTTGTATTTTATTGGGAGCAATGTTATTGATAACGGGCATCCTAATTCCAGGTTAGCTTTTCCGGAGGAGAACAATGGCAGCCTAAAGAAAATAGCAAAACTTGAAGATCCTGCTGAGTATTCCAAGCTAGGGCTGGTGGTAGGTATCATTTTAAAATCCCAAGTTCAATGACATTCTATTTCGAAACACTCAGGATGTCAGTGTGTTTTGGCAGCCACGCAGAGCTGATCTGGACATGAATCAACATGTAAACAATGTCACTTACATTGGCTGGGTTCTTGAGGTATGTAGCTGGTACCACCTTTCTTTTAAATACATGGATGTGGCCAGCCATATATAAGACGCAATAATTTTTCCTTTCTTCTTGGAAACTTCTTCAACACTGAAACTTGTGTTGCTCTTCATTGTGATAAATAGTTAGACGAGTCAGGAGACTTAGTCGGTGGGACTTTTTAAAGCCCATTTATCATTTGTGCTGTTATAGGAAGTTATTAGAAGTACGTTGCAATTATATTTTACATCTATGGATTACAACTTACTTTATTTTGCTGACAAATAACTTGTATATATGGCAGAGTATGCCTCAAGAAATTATTGATACACATGAACTTGAAACAATCACAATAGATTATAGGCGCGAATGCCAGCACGATGATGTGGTCGATTCTCTTACGAGCTATGAGCCCATTGAGGATGCTGCTGGTTTAGAGATTCATGGGGCTGCTAATGGATCTGCTACCTCTCCAAAAGATGTAAACAAGAGCTTCTTGCATTTATTGAGATTATCAAGCGATGGACTTGAAATAAATAGGTGTCGAACTGAATGGAGAAAGAAGCCTGCAAGTATATAAGTGTCAAAATGTTATATTATCTATTATAGCCCAAGTAATCATCAGTGGAGGAGCTCTTCTGTTTTTCAGTGTTTCTATCTTTTTTCTTGTCTTTCTGTAGTTTTTGATTGTTTCCCTTTTCTTTTTCTTGGAGCTTTGGATAGACTTTCGTTGAGATGAGGGCTTCATTGATTTGTACTTATGTTTTAGTTACGCAAATAGACAGCATGAGAAAAAAGTGTATTGTGTAATATGGTTATCATTGTTCTTATCATGTAATGTATGGCATGTATCTCCTGCTGGTATCTTCATATGTTCTTCTCATTTTGAGTAGTCTGATTTCACCATCACCTTTGTACATAAAAGATTGCTTTTCCTTGGAAGATAGGGATTGTATAGCCACTCTTCAAATAATAGCCGAAAAATGTATTTTTTTTGTATATTATATATATATTTTGTATGTTATATACATACAAATTTTATATATTTTTTCGGCTACCTATTGTAAATAGTTTTTTGGCGCTGGCTAAAAGTGAAAAGAAATCCTTTTAAGGGACGGCACGTGTTAAAAAGATTGTATAATCATAACTATTTTTTTTTTTTAACTTCTAAAATTCTTTTTTTTTTCTGCCGATAGATTGATTAAGCAAAATTATTACTAAAACTAATTATAAAAATCAGATAAATATTCATAGCATCAAAAGTATTACAGTACTACTATATTTTAAAGTGCTACTTTTGCAGAACTGAAACTTCATATACGTGAAAATAAAGGGGAGGGAGGTTAATTAAAGAATCAACGAGCATTGTCAGTTGGAGATAAAGATAACTGAATTAAAACGACAAGTACACAATACAATTGCAAAAATCAGCTGAAAGCATAACAAAGACAACAAACCACTAGCCCAAATTTATCACCAATATAAAAAGCCTCTTAACACAAAAAAGATTAGCATTGCAGAGGAGTTTGTTGATTTATTTACAGATACACTTTTGCTTCACATCACCAGAAAAATAGGGCCCTCTTTTTCACCACAAAGGAAAGCAGCAGCTCTGCAGAATACAGAAGAGAGGATGAAAACAAGGGTGAAACAAATTGATCCTCATAGCCAGAGACAAATGCAGAATTTAAACTTGACGCGTTCAACCTTTAAGGTTTTTTGCGTTGAATTCATTGTACTTTTGAAATTATCGGTTCAAATTTAATATTTATTGAATACTAGTGTTTTTTCACATACAATAACAATCCAGTGAAATCCCACAAGTGAGGTTTGGGGAGGGTAGTGTGTACTGTGTACGCAGACCTTACCCCTACCCTGGGAGGTAAAGAGGTTGTTTCCGAAAGGCTCTCGGCTCGAGAGGATGAATAGAAACAATCAAATATCAACAACAATAGCCCGAAAAATGATAACTACACTATAAGAACTAGAAAAAAAAATAGATGGAGGAAAGCAATAGCACTAGAAAAAGCAACAAGCAGTAACCACGACAAGATACTAGAAAATCGAAGCGGAAGATAATAGGAAATTGCCGTAATACTAGCAATCTAGGAACAAAGACAAGATACTAGTGTTTTTTCACATACATATATGAAATATTCAAGTTCCGTATTGAAAATAATGGATTCAGTTGAACCCATTGAACATAGGCATCAGCCTCTGAATATAGAAAAGAGCACAAGTGATAGCAGTACCTTTTGCTTTTCGTTTCGTTGATGCCTTTCGGTACTGTAAGATGTTCTAACAGGTGTGCCTAGCACATTTCCAGAGCCTCTGTTCCTTTCATTCCTTTCATTTCGCACTTTGTTAAAAACCTCAGAGTAGTTTTCTGCAGATTGGGGATCGTTCTCATTCCATTCGCCAAATTTTGGAACTACAGCTCCTCTATCAGGCTGCCAGAAGAAGGAGAAATCACAAGTAATGAGATGAATAATTGAATACTCCCTTGGTTCAATTTCAATGTCACACTAGACTTTTTAAGGTAAAAAATGTTTGCAGTATTACAACATACCCAGTATTATCCCACATTGTAGGGGCTAGGGAGAGTAGTGTGTACGCACACCTTACTTATACCTTGAGAAGATAGAGAGGCTGTTTCCAATAGACCCTCGGCTCAGGAAAGCATAAGCACCACATGTGATTGCAGTATTGTTTAAACTAATTGGTAACATGTGATCTAAGAGCCATATACCAAAAGTATCAAGAACATAACTTATATACATTGATAGTGTGAGGAAATATATCCTAACTTGTTGTAGCGGGTGATCTATCTTATTTTCCATATTACTAATCTCAAGAACGATTACCTGTAGTTATCTTTTAGTAACTCGTCAGCATATAATCAGTATATACAAGGTAATTAAACTCAAAGTATCAAATGCATTTCCTATCATGTCTAGAAATGACTAACATATCTTACTAATTAGCTTATCTCTATCAAATAGGATAAGTAGGGCATGCAATCACAAGTTGTAAGTATCTAATCTACGATATTATAGCCCGGTGGACTAAACTCTCACTATGCACGAGATCCAGGGAAGGGCCAGACCACAAGGGTCTATTGTATGCAGCCTTGCCCTGCATTTCTGCAAGAGGCTGTTTCCGCGGCATAAATCCGTTACCTCCTAGTCACATGACAACAACTTTACCAGTTACGCCACGACTCCCCTTCTTCGATATTATGAAAGATGAAATAGAATAGGAAGAAACATACACTTTCTTTCTTCATTTGATGCCTCCCCGGAGTAGCACGAGCACTTTCAAATGATCTTCCAGGAGTAGTACCATGGCTACTATCATATGAATTCTTCCCTTCCAAAACAGGCGAAGCAGCTACTCGTCCTGATATCTTTGCCTGCTGAGAATATGGATGAAATGGTGATTTAGCAATGTTGTGATCAGATCCTGCAGTTTGTCTAGCAGGTCGACCTGAGTTTGATCCACGACCCGCTCCATTACGTTGTTGAATATCACCATGTTCTTTACTCACTCGACGTTTGTTTGTTTGCTTAGCTGCTTCTAGCCCCATTGGTTCATCCCTTTGAGTTTTAGGAGCAAAATTGGGAAACATGTCTGCATTTTCTTGAGGGTCATTTGGATTTATCATCTTTCCGCCACGAGTTTTCCTTGCATTGTCAAAAAAGACAGTATAGGGAGTGTTGTCTTCACTTTCCCAATTGCCAAACTTTGGCACATTTGGACGCTGTAGTAACAATTAAAACGAAATTCAACAGTGTCAGTGTATTAATTTGCAGGTATGATCGAAGTCATTTTCCACCAAAAATATTGTCGTTGTTGTTAGGACTGAAAAAAATCAGGAGTCATGCGAAAACTAGTACAACAACACTTGAACGGCGATAAATCAAACAACAAAAGAGAAATATATCAAAAGAGACATAAACATTTAACGTGGTTCGGTCAATTGACCTACGTTTACAGGCGGAGATAAGCAATCCATTATATATAAAGAAATCATAAAATATCGGGAGAACAAAATACAAGTGTTACACTGATACTTGTCCCGCTAAACAAGACTCTCAAACCCCGTATGACTACATTGTGTATGTTGGTGAATGAGAAGGAAGTTAATTTATAGAAGTCTAAAATCTTCTCCTTAAAAAAAAAAAGGGACTAGCCAAACATAATAAATTTATAATTTCCTTCTAAAAGAAGAAAAATTCAATAATGGTAAATATGTTATCTATCTTTCGCGAGATAGTAAAATCAAATATAATAAAAAAATCAGGACAAACACCTATCAGTTGTTTATGATCAGGGATGTTTGATCAGGGTTTTTTGGTACGACGTAAGTCATTATTCCACTTCGCATAAATAACAAAAAAGAAATTGATTTCAACGACCTGGTTGTGTTGAAGATTTACGCTTAATATCTATTCAGGAATTTATTGAATCCGAGTTAAATGCTTAAATGATCATATATAATGCATAGTTGGTAAACAATTGGTATTAATCTAACAAATAATTTGAGTCAGCACCCAGGAACAAAATAAGAAGGTGGGTGCTTTGGTTAGAAGAGATCTTTTGATAGGACAGTCGCAGAATCGAATCCCTGAAAATATCTTTACCATTTTGATATTAATAATCCCCTCAGTACTTTTAATCCTCTCTTTTAATTTTATTTGCTTCATTTTAATTTTTCTCCTTTCTCTTTCTATTTTCTTCCCCAATATCCTGACCCATTCTTCTCCAAAAATGAATGGCCTTCTTCATTTTTTTTCTTTTCTTTTCTTTTTAGTGCCTTTGCTTTTTTTAATTTCTTTCCTCCAAACCCCATCAAACCTAAGCGGACGAAACTTCATCTTTTGTGATTGTAGGAAGAAATTCGTAATATGGTTTAAACTTTTTTGTAATTAATTAAAAATATTCAATTTATGTTCAATCTAAAGCTAATAGTTTTGCACTGATAGTTGATTCTGAAAATAAACGTAAAATAAGCAAAAATGATACTTGTTTACTTATTGTGTATTTAGAAAATGAAAATCGCGAGGGATAACCGTGAATAAATTAAGTTTTTTAACTATAATATAATATTAATTTTAGTATATTTGTTAAACATTTTTACCATCGCTGTAAGACTTAGTTGTGCACTTATATGTTGTGACCGTAACTTATGCTGCTCGGAGTTCGGACCCTCCTAAAATTTCTTCGGGGTGCGTGTTGGATCCTTCAAAAGTAGTGTAATTTTAAAGTATCCGACACGGGTGAGATAACATTTTGAAGAGTCCGTGCAACATAGATCGTAACAACCGTAGATAAAGAGGCGGAGCACCCACGACTACAAAATTCAACGACTACAAAATCCTGAATTTGACACTGTATGTAACTCATTTAAATCTCAGTTCAATAGTAAAAGAATTAATTTCTCTCACACTAGAAGTTCTTTACATTTCCTACTTAGAGTATATATAAATGTCTAAACAAGACCAAAATAAATTAAACATACTAACATAACATAACATATTGTATTATCCACAAATATAATGCTAAAAAAATGTAAAAGGAAAAGATCCCCACAACTCCAGAAGTTAAATCATGGACCACAGAATTAGAAAAAAAAAACAGATGAACACAATCACATCAAAAATAAAAGGAAAAACTTACTGCCATTGCTCTTGACCAAGCTTTTTGGAACAAACCTTCAGATTTCGCGAGAAAGAAGAAACTATGCAATAACTCAAAAGAGAGAGAGAGAGAAAGAGATAGACAAAGAGAAGAGACGGAGAAAGAAGGTGCAGAGGCAGAAGAATTTAAGAGAGAAATATATATAAATGTGAGGTTTATTTTAGCAACCATTGACTCTACTGCCATAGCTGGTAATAGTTGACTATTCGCCTCTCCTTTTATTCTTTGGTTTAAGTCTTCGCACGTCGTCTTTCTCAAAGTCTTCCTCAAATTTTACCCCATGCAACTTACACAGTACTGACAGCAGCGAAGAACTATATTTTAGTGAGTTTTATTGTATCCTCCTTATATATTTGCCGCTTACCCTTCGCCAAAAAATTATACTATACATATAAGATAAAATCCGGTTTATACACAACTCAAAAACATAGCTTAGTGGTCAGAAGGATTCAAAATTTTTGTTAGGTCGCTGGTTCAATTTTCACTTATTACCGTCTCTTTTGACTTTTTAACTTTTTCTTTTTTAAACATTCTTAGCGAAAATCATACCTCCAATGTTAGCCAAGTAGTTGAAAAAAGTAGTTCAAAATTGTTCTCTCCGCTAACGGTTGCTAAAGCTTGGATAGAAAAGGGCCAAAAGAGAAAATAAAAAAGACTTTGCTCGTTTCTTGGATTCTTCCTTTTAAAATAAAAATAAAAAAGAAAATTGTTGAAAATTAAAGCAAGCACAGCTCATAATATTTGACCAAACTATATTCCAATTTCCAAGTTCTTAGCAACGTTAGCATCACTCATAATGTAACTCTTTGTTCTTTAAACTGTTCTAAAAATGGCGCTTCAGAATAAAAGAAATCATGTACGCAGTACATATACTAGTATTATTACCAGACAAAAATCAAGCTTATCTTATGTTTGACTTGGTTTTTGTAAAGGTTATAATTTCAGTCGTTATTAGAATAAATTAATGGCGTTTATATCGTGAGGGTGGTAGGTCAGCCAGCTGACTAGTCTTCCTAATAAACAGTACTAACAGCTGAATATATAGAAGAATAGAATAGAAGAGGAATGAGATTACGATCAAATTAGCGTGGCTAAATATTAAATATTTAAGGTTCCTTCGCTTTTAACCAGATGTAGAAATTTATAGTAGCGGAATCAGAATTTTTATTAAGGGGATCCAAAGTAAACTTATGAAGTCAAAGAGTGTCGATATATATAGTGTATGTACATAAATTTTTTTTTATCTAATTACGGAGTGTAATTTTTCGAAATAGTGTCAGTTGACACCCCTTTATTATATGTAGCTACCGCCGCTAAACGTTTATACCCTTTAATGAAGAGACTTGTCAAACTCAAACCCGAATTAGTCAAGTAAACTTTCGGAAGGTTAAAAAAGAAAAAAGAAAAAAAAAGATCAAGTCAAGATCTTGCAAGGCTGGATCATAATGTCATGGGCGGCTTTCCAGCCATGCCCCATGATCCCTTGGACGCGCCCCGTGGCGTCCTGGCCAGCCTCCCAACGCCCGTCGCCACGGTCGGCCCCGTGGTCTCGGCAGCTCCAAGTGACAAGCGCGCATGTGCCTCTGTCGCCCCACCGATAGCCATCGCCAGCGCCCAGCCACAGGCAAAAGCCAACAGCGCCGCGCGCGCAGACAATGCCGCGCGCGCAGACCCTGATGCTAAAGACAAAGTTGCTGCCAACGGACTTGCTGCTGCTTTGTAGAAGACTAAGTCCTTTTCATTGTAAATATAGAGTAGTTTTGCTGCATTTTCTTTAAGTGTGATTTTCCAGCTTTCATAGGTCTAGTCATGTAACTTTGGTTTATTTTTTTTAAGCATTATTAAGGGGGACCAAGCAATCAAAACTTTCAAGCAAGCAAACAATTCTCTGTACTGGTGTCTCTCCCCCCCGACACCGTCTTGTTTTCTGTAATAGCTTTCATTCAATGCAATCAAGCTTTCTTTCATTCTCAATTCTCTTTTCTGCTCTCTTTTAATTGCTCATGACATTGGTTTTCCCGTACGACACTGACAATCTAGTCTAGCGTACGGAGGGGACCTCAGTTGGCGGACAGCAACCGTACTGACATCGGTTGCCTAGCCTTACGTCGCCCTTCCAAGGAACTTCAGGAAGGCGCCGCATAACAGTTGGTATCAGAGCCTAGGCTCGACATCGGACGAGGGATCACATTGCAATTACCACCATTTCTGACCATGGTGAATTATGGGGATCGCATCGCGACCCTTGAGGGAACGGTTGACGCATTACGGCCCATCGTGGAAATGGTGCCCGATCTAAAAACCAGCCTAGTGCAAAGGTTGGACGACCTGGACCGCAGACTCATCCAGGCCGAAGTTGACATAGAAAACATCAGCCGCGACTCTGAAGGAGACCGGCAAACAGCAGCCACAGAGGCAGCTGAAATTTTTGGTAAATTTGAGGTCCTCCAGCAGGAGCGTGCCGAGGATTTAGCCAACAGGGAACAAGAGGCAGACAGGGTGACTGCCATGCAACAAACCATTGACAACTTGACAGGCCAGCTCAATGTTGTCAATGCTGCTTTACAAGGCCTACTTCGAGGAGGCGGAAACCAATTTGGGGGTGGTGTGAACCTCGCCCCCATGGCACAAAAGCTGAAAATTCCTGAGCCAAAGCCATACAGTGGAGCTCGGAATGCCAAAGAAGTGGAAAATTTCATTTTCGACATCGAGCAATACTTCGATGCCGTGGGAAGCCTGGAAGAAGCTAAGAAGGTAGCAACTGCTGCCATGTATCTTCAGGGTGATGCCAAACTCTGGTGGCGGGTGAAGTACGAAGCCATCAAGGCAGGTGAAGATGCCCTCGACACATGGGCGGAACTGAAGGCAGCCATACGCCTACAGTTCTTCCCCGAAAATGTTGAGTACAATGCCAGGAGAAAGTTGCGGGAGCTCCGCCAGACCAAATCAGTGCGAGATTACGTGCGGGAATTCTCCGCGCTCATGCTGAACATCCGTGACATGGGGGACAAAGACAAACTCTTCACCTTCCTGGAAGGGTTGAAACCTTATGCCCGGATGGAGTTGCAGAGACAAAGGGTAGACACGTTGCCTAAGGCAATCCAAGCAGCAGAGTGCCTTGGGGATTACCAAGTGGAAGCCCGGAAGGATAGGCCTCAACAGCCTGTCCGAGGAGGATACAAAGGGGGCCAACCAAACACTAGTGGCCCTAGCAGAAGTGGAGGAGACCGGAGTGCACCCAAATCCAAGACTCCCTCTTCCGGCAGTACTAGTGCTGCATCTAACAACAATGATCGGGGGAGGAAGCCCCCCTCAGGATGTCGCCATTGCGGCGGACCACATTGGAATAATGAATGTCCACATGCACAGATGAATGCCCATCAAGCTTTTGAGGATGGGACGGATGACGACGCCGATGATGCGGACCAGACCGAGCCAGTAGGTGCATTCAATGCAATTGTTGGCTCCATTTCTGAGCCCTTAGCGGGTACCAGTGCCGGTATCCGCAAGAAGAAGGACCCCTGTCCAATTGCCAGGAAAGGAAATAAGAAGGCGAATTTGAGGACTCCTCCTCATCAAGAGAGGACCCTAATGTTCGTTGACATGAAGGTAAATGGCAAGCCCATTCGGGCAATGATAGACACAGGTGCCACCCACAACTACTTAGCCTCGACTCAGGTGGAGCGTCTTGGACTAGTCGTAGGAAAGGGCAAAGGTCGTGTGAAGGCTATCAACTCACCACCTCAACCAGTGGGTGGAATAGCCAAAGAAGTACCAGTGAAGCTTGGCCCTTATGAAGGAAAGTTCAACCTGCGCGTAGTGATCATAGATGACTTTGAGTTAATCGTGGGGTTGGAATTCCTGAGACAGACCAATACCATGCCCGCACCGTATGCAGACATGCTGCTGATGATGGGGGCAAATGGGGCCAAGCCCTGCATTATTCCGTGCATTCCCATGAAGATGGCAGCCGAGAACATCTCGGCCTTGCAGTTGAAGAAGGGGGTAAAAAGACATGAACCCACGTTCCTGGCTACCCTCTGCATGGAAGATATAGAACGCTCCTCGGGTCCCATTCCTGCACCCGTGAAGGAGTTACTTCTGGAATTTGAAGACATCATGCCACAAGACATGCCAAAGCGTCTTCCGCCTAGGCGAACTGTGGACCATGAGATTGAGTTGGTGCCGGGTGCGAAGCCACCTGCCCGGGCGCCATACAGAATGTCACAACCCGAACTCGCCGAGCTTCGGAGACAATTGACGGAAATGCTAGACACAGGGATCATTGTGCCCTCTAAGTCCCCATACGGGTCCCCTGTGCTATTCCAAAAGAAACATGATGGTAGTTTGCGACTCTGCGTGGATTACCGGGCTCTAAACAAAATCACCGTGAAAAACAAGTACCCTATTCCGCTAATGGCAGACTTGTTTGATAGACTGGGTGGTGCGACGGTATTCACCAAAATAGACCTGAGGACAGGTTATTGGCAAGTTCGGATTGCCGATGGTGATGAGCACGAGACGACCTGTGTGACAAGATATGGGTCGTACGACTTCCTGGTTATGCCCTTTGGCTTGACTAACGCGCCAGCCACATTTTGCACCTTGATGAACCAAGTCTTCCGAGAATACATTGACGAATTCGTCGTGGTTTATTTGGATGACATTGTGGTATATAGCCAGACACTAGAAGAACACCTGGAGCATTTGCGGAAGGTCCTAGCCCGATTGCGGGAGCACGAACTATATGCGAAGCTATCCAAGTGCTCCTTTGCTCAGAAACAAATTGACTTCCTCGGACATGTCATCGAGGAAGGGAGGATCAAGATGGACCAGCAGAAGATTCAGGCCATTACAGAATGGCCGCCTCCTAAGGATATACATGCCTTGAGGTCGTTCCTTGGCCTATGCAACTTCTATCGGCGGTTTGTGAAAAGTTACTCCCTCATTGCAGTGCCGCTGACAGAACTTCTCAAGAAGGCCACCCCGTGGGATTGGGGCCCCAAGCGGGCAAAGGCCTTCGACGCATTGAAGATGGCTATGTCCAGTAGCCCAGTCTTGGCCCTCCCTGACTTGGCCAAGCCATTCGAAGTGCAAACGGATGCCTCCGACTATGCACTTGGTGGAGTATTGCTACAAGAAGGGCATCCCGTAGCGTACGAGAGCCGGAAACTGAAGGATGCAGAGCGACGCTATGCCGCCCATGAGAAAGAATTATTGGCTGTCGTTCATTGCTTACGCCTTTGGAGGCATTATCTACTGGGAGCCCCATTCGTGGTCAAGACAGACAATACAGCCGTTAGCCATTTCATGACCCAGCCAAAGCTGAATGGACGACAGGCTAGGTGGCAGGAACTCCTAGCGGAATTTCACTTCAACCTGGAGTACCGAAGTGGAAAGACCAATCATGTTGCTGATGCACTCAGTCGGAGAGCTGATCTAGCATCGATGTGTGTTCGCGCCGCCCTAAAGGGAAGCGAAGTAACCACCACCATAAAAGACCAGATACAGGATCTTCTCATCAAGGATCCTGCTGCACAGTATTTGGTTGATTTGGTAGGACAGGGCAAGACTCGCCAGTTCTACACCGAAGATGGGTTCCTGAAGGTGAAAGGGAACCGACTTTATGTTCCTAAAGGAGGAGATCTGCGACGGACTCTTCTTGCAGAATGCCACAATACTTTGTGGGCCGGTCATCCCGGCGAGGAACGCACCATGGCATTGCTTCGCCGTGCATATTATTGGCCTCAAATGGTCGATGACGTCGCTCAGTATGTGAAGACTTGTCTAGTATGCCAGAAAGATAAGTCAGACCGCTTGACGCAGGCAGGGCTCTTGGAACCACTAGCTGTACCAAAAAGACCTTGGGAAAGCGTTTCCCTGGACTTCATCACCGGATTGCCCAAGGTCGGAGATCTCACAACTATCTTGGTTGTGGTGGATCGGTTTTCCAAGTATGCTACCTTTATAGCAGCCCCACAATATATATCAGCAGAAGATACAGCTCGACTATTCTTCTCTCATGTCGTCAAGTATTGGGGCTTACCTAAAGACATTGTTAGTGATCGCGACTCACGCTTCACTAGCAATTTTTGGACCCAACTCTTTAAGTGCCTCGGGTCAAAATTGAGTCATAGCTCAAGTTTTCATCCGCAATCTGATGGCCAGACGGAGCGATTCAATGGCATGCTAGAGGAATATCTCCGGCACTTTGTGACCGGATCGCAGAAGAATTGGGTGAAGCTTCTGGATGCTGCTCAACTGTGTTTCAATTCACAAAAGAGCTCAAGTACCAACAAAAGCGCTTTTGAAATTGTTACCGGACAGCAACCGCTACTCCCACACACAGTGAACGCACCAAACATGTCAAAATCTCCTCGGGCTGCCAGCTTCTCAAAAGAATGGAAGCAAAATTTGGAGATAGTGCGGAGCTATCTTGTCAAAGCCCAAAAGCGGATGAAGAGGCATGCTGATCAGAATCGCCGCTTTGTGGAATACCAGGTGGGAGACAAAGTGATGGTCAAAATCCCAAAGCGGTACTTGTTTGCAGGGGTCCATGACCCTCGCCTATTGCAAAAATATATTGGACCCTTGTCCATTGAAAGGCGCATTGGGAAAGTTGCATACCGGGTGGATACCCCAGCTTGGTGGAAAATCCATCCTGTTTTCCATGTCAGTCTCCTGAAACCTTTTCGGGAAGATGTGGAGGATCCTTCACGAAGCCAACTCACAATACCAAGTATTCGAGGCCCCAATTCAACCGGAAAAAGGCGTGCTGAAGCTATTCTTGATGATCGAGTGATTCACGCCTCAAGAAAAGATCACCAGGAGTTCTTGGTGAAATGGCAGGGATGTGATGCAGAGGAGAATACTTGGGAGAGGGGAACAAACCTCAAAGCCTACAAGAGCCTGATTGATGATTACCTTGCAAGGAAGGCGCCGAGGACGTCGCCAACTCAGGTGGGGGAGAATGTCATGGGCGGCTTTCCAGCCATGCCCCATGATCCCTTGGACGCGCCCCGTGGCGTCCTGGCCAGCCTCCCAACGCCCGTCGCCACGGTCGGCCCCGTGGTCTCGGCAGCTCCAAGTGACAAGCGCGCATGTGCCTCTGTCGCCCCACCGATAGCCATCGCCAGCGCCCAGCCACAGGCAAAAGCCAACAGCGCCGCGCGCGCAGACAATGCCGCGCGCGCAGACCCTGATGCTAAAGACAAAGTTGCTGCCAACGGACTTGCTGCTGCTTTGTAGAAGACTAAGTCCTTTTCATTGTAAATATAGAGTAGTTTTGCTGCATTTTCTTTAAGTGTGATTTTCCAGCTTTCATAGGTCTAGTCATGTAACTTTGGTTTATTTTTTTTAAGCATTATTAAGGGGGACCAAGCAATCAAAACTTTCAAGCAAGCAAACAATTCTCTGTACTGGTGTCTCTCCCCCCGACACCGTCTTGTTTTCTGTAATAGCTTTCATTCAATGCAATCAAGCTTTCTTTCATTCTCAATTCTCTTTTCTGCTCTCTTTCAATTGCTCATGACATTGGTTTTCCCGTACGGCACTGACAATCTAGTCTAGCGTACGGAGGGGACCTCAGTTGGCGGACAGCAACCGTACTGACATCGGTTGCCTAGCCTTACGTCGCCCTTCCAAGGAACTTCAGGAAGGCGCCGCGTAACAGTACTCGTGAACATCTTTGTTTGTTTGTCGTTGGAACATTAAATGTTCTGTATGTGTGAGTCACCATCTCCCCAAGTTGTCTAATAGCTTTGGCCAAAAATTGAGTTGTTTGGCCAAGCTTTTAGAAGGAAAAAAAATAATTTTGAAGCGAAGCAAAAGAAAATTTTGAGAAGTAGAAAAATATAGCTTTTTTCTAAAAGTATTTTTGAGAAAAATATATTTATAAGCGGTTTTCAAAAGCTTGGCCATACACTAATTACTGCTCAAAAGTGTTTTTCAAATTAATTAGCCAAACACAAACCGATTTTCACCAAAAGTACTTTTTTAAAAAAAACTTTTAAAAAAGTTACTTCTTAAAATAAGTAGATTTTAGAATCTTGGCCAAATCAGGCTATAATAATCTATTACTACCCCATGAAATATTTGCAATTTGCCATTCTATTTTTTCCACCTCCTACACGCTCGGGCGGAACATATAAGAAGGATATTTTGCTTTTCGAAAAATAGAAGCTAATTTAAACCTTCTTTAAATAAGTCAAAGATATTATTCAAATATTCTGCTCTTCTTTCAGGCTACGGTGAGTGGTTTTTGCCTACAGAAATCGTAAGTCGTATATTGACAGTGTAATTAAATGGTTTCTTTTCGCAATTAATCAGTATAATTTAAACTGTTGTAAAGGTGTCTTGTCTTATTTTGTTAGAGTATTAATTCCTTTTATTATTGATAATTATTATTATAGTATATTAGTTACCTTTAAGATGACTTAATAGTGTAAAAACATTACTACTTCTATAGAAGTTAAAGTAGTAATTGAAATATTTTACCATCTACGTAAATCTTGATGGAAAAGTTATTCGATACATGTGCTAGTGAAATATAACAAATATAAAGTGAAATAATCAAGGTGCGCACAAGTTAGCTCGGACATTACTGTCGTAAAAGAAATAGAGTAATAAAATAAAGCCGCAATGGTATATGATTTATGTTCATTCCACTTAAGGATTTCATGTATCCATGAACACAGAAATACATATGATTTATAATACTACTTGACAATATATATATATATTTTTAAAAAGGTCTGTAAAACTAATCAACTAACCAACTGAACTAAGCACGATGAGGAGCGGAGGTAGTGTAGTAGCTACGCGTTCGGACGAACCCAGTAGCTTTTGCTTAAATCTAGTATTTGTATTAGAAATCCATTAAATATGTAAAAATATTTAATTGTGAGCCTAGTAACAACAATGAGGTTCAGTGATAAGATCAGAACCCATAACTTTCAAATTTTGGCTCCGACTCTGATGAGTTCTAACATTATGGGAACCTAACTCCATTTACCCAACAATAATCATAAATCATGTGTTTCTTTCTGAAATTCCTCATAAGCTGCAATTGTTGAGGGTCTATTTTTGGCCTATTCCAGGGATTCAGAACTGGAGACAATGTGCAATTATTGCCTGTTTGGTAAGGGCAACCAGAAATATTGAAGTCTTGATAGTAAGCAATAAATGGTGCTTTATTCCAATCAATAGTTCCAGCCCAAATCACACTGTTTGAATTCCATAGGCTTGCTTCTATCCACATTGGTTTTGATGGGAGGTTTACTCCTCTCATTGTGTTGTTCTTGAATGACCTAATTGGTATGTTGTCTACAAACCACCTAAAAAAACCAAGGACAACAAGTGCATGTAAATGTTATAAGAGTTTTAACTTCTATGTACCAACAATTTAAAAAAAATATGTGAAGAATTAGCTTAAATAACCGCCCAATTAATCGCTTAAATTAAAAAAGTGGGCAAATATATAATATGTGTATAACCATACAATTAATGTATAATTTATGTATACTAGATAGAATAAGTAAACAATGAATCCAGTCAGGTAAGAGCTTAACAAAAAAGAGAGAGCGAGACATGTAAATGTTATTAACCTTGGTTTTAACCTCTGTGCAGTAGCGGAGCCATGATGTTTAAAAAAAATAAAAATAAAATAAACATACAAAAAAGCCAAAGAGATTCAACATTTTATATATATATACATAATTTGTTTTACCTTATATACACTGTGTAATTTGTTGGTGAAGGGGGTTCGAATGAACTACTTCCGTCCCCTAGCTCCAACACTACCTCTATGCACCAACATTTTTTTTTTTTTTTGAAGAACTTACGTGAAGTCTCCCGAGAAATATTAAAAAAGGGAAAGGATGTGTATATATATATATATATATATATATATATATATATATATATATATATATATATATATATATATACAAAAAATATTAACCAGCTAGGTACGAGTTTAAGAAAAAAGAGACATGCCCATATGTCGAGTAGGTAGCGCAACACGTCTTCCTGTCACTAGTTTAAGTTTTATACACAATGGGTATAAAAGATAATAAACACAACTAGATCGCTTATAAAGTAAGAGTAATTAAGATGAATCTTTATAATAAGCATAATTTGAAAATTAGATAATAAAATATTGATTAATTTTCAATAATTAAATTACAATAGTTGTGTAAATTTTTTTACGCTGTGAATATATATAAAAAATCTTACACTATATGGTGGGGACCATAGAGAATTTGATAAGTATGATAATCTTAAGAAGGATCAAAGGGAAGTTGGTAGACTTCCTCTCTGCCACCCATATCGTTAGTAAACAAATTTGTCTGCAATTTCCCTTCTGTCCCTATAAATTCGAAATCGATTTCGTCGTGATTCCCTTGAAATTGATTTTCTGAAATTAGCTGCAATATATATACATAAAAAACCATCCACCTTTCAGTTAAGGGTTATATTCATTAATTCATATACAGTACTTGTTAATATATACACAAGAAAAAAGAATTACATAAAAACTTGTGATAACTCCATAGGTCTTCTTGTCTGGTATTTTCATCCTCATTGTAACTAATCCAGATTCATATTGTAATTTGGACTGGAATCCAGCTCCTGCATACATAATTAACCATTTCATAAAAGTCATAAATAAATGTCACTATATATTTATTAAAAGTAAAATAAATGTAGGTTAATGATTTGATGATATTTATATGGCTTAGTATGATATTTTAAAATATCATAGAATCCAATAAAAAATTAGATAGTAATCTTAATTAAACCAACAGAAAAAATAATTAAAAAAGATAATTTTGAGCTACCTGAGGATGTGTCCAAAAGAAGTTGAACTTCAGTATCTTGATTAAAGAAAGTTATATGGTTTTGACCCCATAAGGGATTATAATTTTGGTAAAAGTCAACCAAAGCATAAGTTGGTGACAGAGTAATAAAAATCAAAAGACAAATAATTACAATATTCAACCCAAAAGAAGCCATTGGGAGAGAAATACAACTTGTCATCAAAGTAATCACAAATTTACTGACTTTTAATTAAGTTTATTCTCTGTGTTCACTACTAGTAATATTTATAATGCCAATACTTAATGTTTTAACTTACTGGTAAGTTATTTTATGGTAATACTATCTGTGTAAATTTATTGTTTGGGTTATTTTTGCCGTACGTAAATCAACAGACTGTTTGATTTTTTTCTACATTTTTTCCTTTATTGGATGTATATGATAAGGGATTGTCATAAATTTATTGCCTAGTTGAACGTATGATTATAGATGGTGATAAGTTCCATATATCGTCACAATGGAGACTTGCTTACGTAAATACCATTTTAGCTCACTTATATATAGTAAAAGTTAATTAAAATACCTTTAACCTGTAACAATTAAATATGAGTACATATATGAAGTACTTATTAATTTCTTTCTTTGATTTTTCATTCGGTGTTCGATATTTATTTTGGAAGCCAAACTAGTCTGGATCACCTGGCCTCTAGTGTTGGGATATACTATTAACCGTGCGATTTAGATATAGTATTGTATTTTATTCTTTGTGAAATAATTGTTTATTTGATTTATTTGATTCAATAAAGTATCATTTTAAATAGATCATTTGTTACATGTGTGTCCTTTAGTTATGTAGTAGACAATTTAGTGTATGGAGTCTTAGCTCATGCACAATAGATTAAATTATCGGTTCTCATAATTAATAAACAATGTTCACAATCGAAGATATTGTTGGGCAAGATATCTTGATGATTGTAGCACAAGATTAAAGTATAACTTATCTTGATTATGGGAGTGATTTTGCTCCAACTTCTTGTGCTAGTATACTTAGTGTATATTGAACGGACCAAGTAGAGAAAAGATGTTTTGTACTGAATATATATGAAATATTTTCTCTAATTCATTAAATGAGCTTATACTCCTAATCTTGATATAGTTATTATGATTAATATGATTTGTTTATTGTTTTGATTTATCAAAAGGTACAATTCTATTCAGAGTTAGTGTATGCCTAATAAATTGGACAATAACGAATAGCATTTGTGAAATAATAATTAGTTGATAGAATCCGTGACTCGGTTTTGAGTTTGATGATACCCAAAGATGTAAACTTATAAGTTTTCATATGAAAATTCGGTCGGTGAATTTTGTATCTGTCACATGAAATAGTTTAAGAGGAATTATAAAGGATTTAATTAGTTGATTAAATTAAATTATTAGTTATTTAATTTAATTAACTGATATTTATAATCTTAACATGGAGAGTTAAAATAAGTGTTAGTAAATTTTTGAAATTCATATTGAGGAGTTCAATTGCAATTTTTTTGTGAAATAAACTGTAATTAATTATAGTAGGATTTAATTCATCCCAATTTTCGAATTAATACTATAATTGGTACCCTCTTATTGTTTCTGTGGTCCCTGCTATACCTAGCAAAAACCTGGACAGACTTGGGTAAAAAGTTATCCTTTTGAGTTAGAGTAGGATTCTACTTGCACTAGTAGAATCCTACACGTTTTTGAGCCCCTATTATGGCTTAATTTCGGGTCTATTAAAGGAAGACTGGTTTCACCTAACAACTCACTCTTCAGAGTTGTATTATTTGTCCATACAAATAATTTCGTCCAAGGTCTTACAAGGAGCATAGCGGAAGACTGCAGCCCTGGTTTCTTGTTCTGTGGAGGACCTGTGTAACGTTTTTGAGAGGTTAGTATTTCTAATCTCCGTAATTATATCATTGTCTAGTTTACATGTTTGTGATACATGTATTGTATGCTTGCTTCCGCTGCGCATGTTCTAACAATTGGTATCAGACGCCGTCTTACATCTAACTAGATAATGTAATAGAACATAAATAGAGTAACATTAAAGCGTGTTGTTAAATTATACATGTTTGGTGTGGTTATTCTATGAAAACAATGATAGTTTTTTTTATAAAAATGTGACTGTTTTGAGTACTATTTTAGTTCTGAAATCATGGATTAACATACATAAGTATGATACATGATATGAACGAGTCAAAATAAACAGAACCCTAAAAAAATGCCAAAAAACAGATTTTGTAAATATTTCATGAATTTGGAATTCTAAAATTCTGCCGAACTCCGATTGACCTCAAATTTATTAGGTTCATCTAAAATGACCCAGTGAGCAATACACATGAGTTTTGCTCATGATGTACATCATTTTTAGGGCATTCAGGGTCATTTAGATGAGTTTTTGGCCTTTTTATTTTTTATTTTTTGGAATTTGTTTTAATAATTTTTTTAAGAAAACAACGGTGGTAGGGTTCAATCCCCAGAGTTTCCAATCATGTTTTACAGTAATACAATGAATTTATATATTGACACAGGTCTTCTTCCACATCGAATAAATTCATTATAGATGATTACTGTAGTTTTTCCTCTAGTTATTTGATAACTTGTATTAACTCTCCAACCGAGTTACATGTTGATTCAATGAAACTAGGGTTTATAAAAGTGATATTTACCTATCTTAAATTGACAGTTTATACTCCATCTTAGTTGGTCCTGTTTTAATTTATGGGGTAAATATCTTACATAACTCATATATTTTACAAGAATAGTTAAGTTTCCCTAACGAATCTAATTGTTCAATGAGCATGGTTATATGTGTAATGTTCTATTTGAATTTTATTATTCTAATAGCATTACTAATGGTCTAATTAATGTGAATATCTCTCAGATTAACCATGTCTTCATTCAACTCACTTACCTCAATTTTGAACCAAAACAAGTTAGAAGGACCGAATTATGTTGACTAAAAAAGGAACCTTGATATTGTCAATTGCTGAAGGTTACAAATTCGTAATCACCGAGGGGTGCCCAGAAAAACCTGATGAAGATGCTACTGATGATCAGGTTAAGACCTATGACAAATGGGTTAAGGTTGATGAGATGGCGCGATGTTACATTCTTGACTCTATGGTGAATGTTTTGCAACATCAACATCAGTCTATGGGGTCTGCTTATGACATGCTCGAAAGTCTCAAAGAGATGTCCAGTGAGAAAAATCGCGCGGCTAAGCAGACAACCATGAAAACCCTTTTGAATATCAAGATGGTTGAAGGATCATCGGTTAGGGACCATGTTTATAAAATGATGGGTCTTCTGAATGAACTTTAGGTCCGTGGAGCTGTGATTGACAAGGAATCTCAAGTTGAGATGGTTCTGAAGACTCTGCCTGACAGTTTTCAACAATTTCGCTTGAACTATAATATGAACAAAATGGATTTGTCACTAGAAAATTGTTGAATGAGCTGCAAGCAGTAGAATCTATTATCAAACAGCAAGATCTAGTTGTGGCACTGAATGTTGAAAAAGCTTTGGTTTCTAAGTCAAAAGGCGCTAAGAAAAAGAAGAAGGCTCACAAGGTTTTGGCACCTGGAGATGCGGCTACTGGTGTGGAAAATCCCAAAGGAAGGTGCTATCATTGCAAGCAACCTCGGCATCACAAAAAGTAATGCCTTGCCTATCTAGCAAAGTTGAATAAGCAAGGTAATTCAAATTTAAATATTGTTGAAACTTGTTTAGCGACTGTCTCTACCATATTTTGGTGTGTAGATTCAGGAGCCACTAATTATATCTGCACTACTTTGCAGGAATTTCAGGAAATGCAGCGGCTAAGTGAGAATAAAATTTGCGTTTTTCAAGTCAATGGCGAGCCAGCGCCAACTTTAGCATTAGGAGATATTAGAGTTTCGTTTAGTAGTGATAGAATCTTAGTTTTGAAAGATGTACTCTATGTACCTTCTATTAGAAGAATTTTGATTTCTGTTTCGAAAATAATGGATGTTGGTTATAATGGTTATTTTGCTAATAACTATGTTGTTGTTAAGTTTAATAAACGTTTTATCTACACTGCTAGTAGAGTCCATGACCTTTTTATTCTTGATATATCTCCTCGTGTGCTACAACCAAAAGAATTAAATAACATTAATCTGCCACATAAAAGAAAACGTGTTTCTGAATTGACAACTCCTATCTGAATATTCTCAAGGATCATGATGTCATATATGCGAGACTGAATTCACTATGTTAGGGTTCACTACGTTTATCTTACATGATCTGTCGATTTGTCTGTATCCTCTTGTCTAGCCATAACTAGGCTCTTCCTGAATTAACTACTAACTACTCGTTTGTCCATTCTCATATCTATATTCCGCGTAATCTCTCTTGGGATATGTCCTTTGTCTTAAATTACCTCTCGCACTGACTCTTGATGAATCAAGCATCCATTTGCACTTATTTATCAATAACATCCTGGCCGAGAAATAGTAAAGTCTTGTTTATGGGTGTATTGTGCACCATACTTATAAGCAGGAGGCTACATGGCATTTAGGACTGTCGCTCTTTCTTCTTACTCTAGATCGTGTGGTAGAGTTCAGTTGTAAGAATTCAAACTCCTAAATTATGTTTTATTCGTAATACAAAGATACCTACATCCAGAAAGACAGTTGGTAAGAGATTGAATGTGGCTATGGAAGAGTAGAGTCAGAGGAACATGATTTTGCATCATGCTTATGATGAGTAAATGTAAGGTCTTCAGTAGATTATGTGTGTACTAAGACGTGTAAGCTTCTTGATAAGGAGCCCAAAGGCATGAATATTTATCCACCCATATGGTTTAAAAAGCAACGAGAGAATCAGAAGGTAGATACAAGTTTCAACAAGTAAAAGAAGCAAGGTGAAGAAGGGTACGAGGTACCCAGTTAGTGAAGATTATCAGTTTTTACAATTCAGGCAGAGAAATATAAGTATTTTGAGTTACTTTCAACAGAAATAGAGGTATGTACAATTGGCCACACCCATCTCAGTTATGCCCTATGGGAGCTAACATATATAGTTTAAGAGAAGGATGGGATATCAGGATCCAGTTGGGGTTAGAGTAACCCAAAATGGTTGATGGGTTGTTAGCGTTAGCTGACATTTCTAAAGGATATTGCAAACATGGTAATATTTCTCATTGTGAGACACCTAGATGGTGCACTCTAGAATAGTACTATTAGATATGAATACTAGAATTTTCAAAAAATTCAGAAGATAGAATCTAAGAAAGGATAAATATTTACCTTCGTATGGCTCCCGTCCCTAGTAAAGAGATAATGTTAGGCGACCCGAAGAGTAAGTGGATGGAGCAAGGAGAGTTAAAAGCGAAAGAATATTTTGTTGAAGTTTTCGGAATAAAGTGATAGACAGAAATATTAGCAGGAGAATAAGAAGAGAGTAAATGCAGCATTATGAGTAAGATGTGATAGATGAGTGATAACGGTAGATCAAAATATGACAGGATGACAGAGCCAATGGTCAAGTGAAGGGATAGATAAGAGGATACATGCCTTGAAACAATAAAAGAGTATAAGCCATAAGTTCATGTCCTCATTGTGACTCCAACATGATTTAAGGCTAAGTTAGACCCCCCAGAGTAATAAAAATCAGTATGGGCTAGTGAACAAGATAAACTGAACATGAATTAGGGACTGAAGGATTTGATAACTGAAGGATTTGATAATAGTCGGCATCATGAGAATTTCAGAGATCGCATTCAAGTAATAATAGAATGGATAACAAAATAACAACCTTTAAAGGTCATTCAGGAAGACACTATGAACAAAGTTAAGCTTAAGGAACTAAGTGTGCCATTTACACTAGGTGTCACCCTTGTGCGTAAGAAATTCAGTTATCCTTGGTACAGAAGGGTTACCGCAAGGCGAGTAAGAGTCGGTGAAGATGTGAAAAAATGCCACAGATGAAGAGGTAAAATATTTATAGGTAAATCTTCATATCATTAAATGTTAGTACTCCACTAAAGGGAGAAAGATGGTGTGATATGGTATTAAGTCGGATTTAAGTGATTCTGGTAAATATAGAATGGTAAAATAAGAATGCGATATAAAGGCAAAAAGAATGAGATTGTATTTACTCAGATACTACAGATATATTACAACTCCATAACAATATGTAAGCACGGCGCCGGGGAGAGGAAGTAAGGGTTCCCGCCCGAGATGTTAATTGGTAAATAAGTGTGAATGAACACTTGATACATAAGGAGCAAATGCGAGAGGTAATTTAAGACAAAGAAAATAACCCAAGAGAGATTACGTGAAATATAGATATGAGAATGGACCAATGAGTAGTTAGTAGTTAATTCAGGAATAGTATAGTTATGGCTAGACTAGAGGATACAGATAAATCAAAAGATCAGGCAAGATAAACGTTGTGAACCCCAACTTAGGGAATTCAGTCTCCCAGATATGATGACATCGTGATCCTTGAGAAATATTTAGATAGGGGTTGGGGTAGTTAAAGGTACCGTATAAGTGTTACAGAAATAAAAGAGAGTGTCATTAGAGAGAGAAGCAAAATTTCAGTTCAGAAGCAACCCTACAAGCACAAGGGCATAAAGGTAAGTAACTAGGGATAATTATAGAAGAGCAAGAACATCAAAAATTTCGTCAAGTATATGATGTAATAAGCCCACAGCTTTACAAAAGTCAGAGGGTCTCCCCTAAGTACTATAAAGAAAGACTAGCTAAGGAAATAAGGAAGAAGGCTTCAACCTAAGCATAATAATTTGAAGAAGAAATTGTCCTGTAATAATAGTTTCACTATAATATTGTATACACTCCATAAGAAAGTTGCACTTATTGTCACACCCCTTTTCTACCCCCAAAAAGATAATGTGTGTTGATTGTGGGTTAAAGAGTTTCTTCAATTAAAGTGACAAACTTGAGTAGGGATTATTTTATTGTTCAAAGTCGCCACTTGGAATTGATTTTTTTTTTTGGTGTTCCAAGTCACCTTTTATTTGAATCCCTAGTCAAAGGAAGGTTTGACTCTATTATTATTGGTCTGCGAAAATAAAGTTCAGGTAAGGAATTTTGTTGACCGGGTAGAAGGTGTAAGGCATTCCCCGAGTCCCGTGGTTCTAGCACGGTCGCTTTATTGACTTAAAACTTGGCTTGAATTAATTTCGGACAAACTGTGATTTATAAGATTTTCATGTTTTACCTATCCGCTTTTAATACTTGCTTTATTAGAATTGATAAAGAATAACAAGATATCGTAACCACACTACGCAAGCGAATGCGTAGTCATGACAAGGATTATTAGCACACTATGACTTTTGGGAAAATTACTACATTTGAGAAAATTAATTTTTTTTTAAAATTTATTAAAAGTTAACTATCGCGCTATGCAAGTGAATCATCGATTTTAGCAAAGAATTAACTAAAACTAATGGTTATATATGAGGTTATTGAACTAATTTATTGAATGTTAAACTTCACGCTACGCAAGCGATTCCGTGAAGTTAAAAACACGCCTACTAATTGCCTAGCGTTTAAATTAATTCATTTGTTAAAACTATTTATTTAATAAAGAAACTCAGTGTTTAAAAGACTGAGTCAAAACTTGTTTACTACTTTAAACTTGACAAATTCAAATTTTTCAGTAGCCTTGATGTTAAAAAGAATGGCCAGCAAATTTAAAACAAAGGTAATAGTGGCCTAAAATATTCTTAAAATTAATGTAAACCCAACTAGGACATGTAGCTAAAAATAATGCCTTAATGAACATGGACTTCTAGACATATAACTGAGAAACAAACATATGCATCAAGCTCAACCAAACAGAAGTTCAAAATAGCAATAATACATTTAAGAAATTCTTTCACTGGTTCTCTCCTCTCTCCCGCACACTCATCACATACTATTCCCCAACTTCATTTCAACTTAACCAAGAAGAGAAGTATTACTATCAGTTATTTTTAGCACTAAGAGAAAAATTAAAATAACAAAACCACAAATACATAAAACCAAGGCAAAAGGAAACTAAACTCTACATAATAATTCTAAAAGATATTTCATTCCTTAACTAGATACACTTAACATAATGTTATTTGAGCTACACAGGTAAAGAAAAATGAAAGTTCAACCAAATATTACAGATGTACATGCTGAAATATGACTATATGAATAACATGCTAAACATTCATTTATTCCAGTAAAGCACATCAAGCGTATTCATAGAGCTGAAAAAGAGCCATATCCTCATCCATTGAATATAAAAATCTGCATTGCAAATTTTAAGAAAATACCTGGATTGCAGAAAATAAATACAGCAGTGAAGAAATAGAGCTCAGCAGGAAAAAAAAAAACAGCAGCAAACACAAGCAGAAAACAACAACAGTTTTGTTTTTAAACAGCCCGAAAACCTTAGAAAAAACCCAGAACCAACTCTAAAGAAGACTTATACTTTTCTAAAAGTTTGCACTCTAAAATTTACTCACAAAGCTCACCATTTCAGCTTACTAAAGGGTGCTTTAGTTGCTGAAATTTTACTCTCCAAGTTGTATTTTTAGGGTGTAAAGACTGCCCAACAAATGTGTGATCCAGTCCTCAAGTGAGGAAATAGCAGCCCCTTAAATAGGCAAATAAAGTCCCTTTTATGGGACAGATCTTGGTTCACCACAAATCTGTCCAAAAGACTGACTTTGTGTGCTAAACACTGTTCAAGATCTGTCCAAAGATGAAAAGACAGCCTGAAAATCTGCTGTATCAGAAGCAAGGAAAAAAATATTATTTCAGCCACCCTACTAGTAAAAGTAGGCTACTATTACCCTATTTTGTGATAAAATAAACTAAACTTTAGATTTTAACTATCAACAACAAACTACTTGCTCAACACAAATCAAACTTGAACAACTATGAACTGACAAAGCATAAACGAGACTAAAAACGTAATTGAACTAAGTATTCAAACCAACTTGATTGGAATGAATTCGATTTGTGCAAACTAATTACTAAACAAACAATTAAATTCACAAACTAATGCTCAAAACAGAACGAGCATCGTTAATAATTGGACAATGACTAACAACAACTAAATAATCGACTAACTACGTGAATGATTTAACTAATACACTAAAGATCATGTTTAAATCAATAACAAATCTAACAAACTACTAAACTAATTAGAGATAACTAATTAAATAAATCTAACTTAAAACTCTAATTAACAAAAAACAACCAAAACGGAAAAATCAAAAATCAGAAACTAATCTACTAATATAAAAAATCAGAAATTAATTAAAGATATGACGATTATACCTAACAAGTATGCTTGAAACTGTTCGAGCCACGAGAAGATGCCGGAGATGCTAAAAGGTGACTGCCCGACTCCAAAACGCACGTTTATTTCAGGTAGATGCTAGAACGAAATGAGTTTCAGCATCTCGCCAAAATAAACGAGTGTCTTTGAGTCGAAAAATAGCTAAGATAGGGGTTCGGGGCATTTTGGCGGTGGTGAGGCAGTGGAGCCGCGGTGGCAGTGAGGAGCGGGCCGGCGGCGACGGGGATTTTGGGGGTGAAATGGGTAGGAAAAGATAGGTCTTGTGGAGCTCTATCCATTCATCTATGTATTGTAGGATGGTGTTGGCCGGAGCTTCAAGAATTTGGACCAAAAAAGTGGCGGCTAAAGTTTCCTAGATTTAAAATTCAAGGAGTTTGAGGGGTGTTTGAAGGAATTGGTTTGGAGATATGGGAAGAGGAGGTTGTGGAGATTACATGGTGTTAATTTGGAGGTGTTTGGAGGTGGTCCGCCGCCGGTGGGTGATTTCCGGCGGCGGCGGAGAGAAGAGAGAGAGAGAGAAGAGAGAAAGAGTTATGGGGGAAATGAGGGAATTTTTCAAATTTTTAAGGCTTTAAATACCTCTTGAGAGATCAAATATGGACCATTAGATCAAGGGGTGATCAATGGGTGAGATTTGATCTTGGGTCACTTAATGAAACGACGTAGTTTTGAGGCAAAACTACGTCATTTCAGACCCTTTCAAGGGCAGCCCCTTATCTTGCACTTTTGGACACTTTCTCTTTCAAATTTGGCCCAATTTCTTTCTTAATCCTACTTATTAAACTAAATTTACACAAACAAATAAAGTAATTAAGTAACTTATTCAAATAATCAATTAACTAGATTAATTCACCAATTGAATAGTTAGTTAATTCCTAAAATGCACAAATAAAGAAAGAACTATTTTTTGGTATTTTTATGATAGGAAATATGCAATCAGAGACACAAAAATTGGGAAAAATAATTAAAGCAATAAAACACTAATGACTTTAGGAGGTGTTAAAACAATACAAAAATTAGGTATTCACAGCTGCCCCTCTTTGCTCGAGAACATGAAGAGTTTTCGTACAAAGAAAAGTGAATGCCATGGCTAATTTTTGCTCACATATCACTCCAATGAAAGCATTTTTTTTAAAATGGTGACCGATTCGAGGTTGCCTACATATCCTTATTTAGAGGAATAAGGTCAGTGTAGTTCTGGGAAAATTTGATAGCTGGGACTACCAGACACTAGATTTAAGACTGTTGTTGCTGCTATTGTTTTTGTTACTGTTACTTGTTGATTACATCAAAAGGAAAAGAGAAATAACTACATATGTCTGCAAACTAAGAGTTACAAAATTCCAAATCTATGTGTCTTGTGGAGTCAAATATTGATTCTTGACCTGCTCGCTTGTGTTGACCTTATATTGGATCTTGATGCTCTTTGAGGAAAAGATCATGGCTCATTCTCGATTGCTTGCTTTCCAGATCAGAATTAGAGAAAATGAAACTCGAGAAGCTGGGCTACTGACACATTATCCTTGCTAACTCCAACTATCTTGTGACCGAAAAACTTTTTTATTCTGATGAGAAAGCTGAAACTGCAAGCTTTAATCGTCACTTTTGCTATGCGGCAGGGCCTGCAAAGCCATCAAAGACGAACAAAACGAACAAAATTTTTTTGCCCCTGTTTGGCACTAGGAAAATTTTGCGAGTTAGAGAAAGCTAAAGTATCTAATTTGTTGAAATGAAGATAACAAGAGTAGTATAAACTAACTATGTGAGGATATGCAACCACGAGGGGAAGTAACTTATGTTACCAAAGAAAATGAAATTAGAGGATGGTACCCTGTATTACTGAAAGGGAATGTAACCGGGGGTTGGTACCCTGTATTACCGAAAGAAAATGTAACCAGGGGTTGGTACCCTGTATTATCGAAAGGAATGTAACCAGGGGTTGGTACCCTGTATTACCGAAAGGAGTGTAACCAGGGGTTGGTACCCTGTATTACAGAAAGGAGTGTAACCAGGGGTTGGCACCCTGTATTACTGAAACGAGTGTAACCAGGGGTTGGCACCCTGTATTACTGAAATAAATGTAACCAGGGGTTGGCACCCTGTATTACTGAGAAGGAATGTAACCAGGGGTTGGTACCCTGTATTACCGAAAGGAGTATAACCAGGGGTTGGTACCCTGTATTACATAAAGGAGTGTAACCAGGGGTAGGCACCCTGTAGTACTGAAAGGAGTGTAACCAGGGGTTGGTACCCTGTATTACTTAAAGGAGTGTAACAGAGGCTGGCAACCTGTATTACTGAAAGAAGTTAACCAAGGGGTGGCACCCTGTATTACTGAGAAGGAATGTAACCAGGGGTTGGTACCCTGTATTACTGAAAGGAAATGTAACCGGGGGTTGGTACCCTGTATTACCGAAAGGAAATGTAACTAGGGGTTGGTACCTTATATTACCGAAAGTTGTGTAACCAGGGGTTGGTACCCTGTATTACCGAAAAGAAATGTAACTAGGGGTTGGTACCCTATATTACCGAAAGGAGTGTAACCAGGGGTTGGCACCCTATATTACTGAGAAGGAATGTAACCAAGGGTTGGTACCATGTATTACTGAAAGAAGTGTAACCAGGGGTTGGCACCCTGTATTACTGAGAAGGAATGTAACCAGGGGTTAGTACCCTATATTACTGAAAGGAAATGTAACCGAGGGTTGGTACCCTATATTACCGAAAGGAAATATAACCAGGGGTTGGTACCCTATATTACCGAAAGGAGTGTAACCAGGGGTTGGTACCATGTATTACCGAAATGAGTGTAACCAGGGACTGACACCCTGTATTACTGAAAGGAGTGTAACCAGGGGCTGACACTCTGTATTACTGAAAGAAGTGTAACCAGGGGTTGGTACCCTGTATTACTGAGAAGGAATATAACCAGGGGTTGGTACCCTATATTACTGAAAGAAGTGTAACCAGGGGTTGGCACCATGTATTACTGAGAAGGAATGTAACCAGGGGTTGGTACCCTGTATTACCGAAAGGAGTGTAACCAGGGGTTGGTACCCTGTATTACATAAAGGAGTGTAACCAGGGGTTGGCACCCTATATTACTGAAAGGTGTGTAACCAGGGGTTGGTACGTTGTATTACTGAAAGGAGTGTAACCAGGGGCTGGCACCCTGTGTTATTGAAAGGAGCGTAACCAGGGGTTGGTACCCTGTATTACAGAAAGGAGTGTAACTGGGGGCTGGCACCTTGTATTACTGAAAGGATGTTGAATCCCCTGGGCGAAAAGGTTCTACCTAGGTTAAACTACGAAAAGCAAACCTGGGCGAAGAGTACTTCTACCCGGAAACATGAGCTGGAACCCCCTAGGCGAAAAAGTTCTATCTGGGTTAAGCTACGTATAACAGCCTGAGTGAAGATTACTTCTACCCGAAAATATGAGCTGGATCCCACTAGTCGAAATGGTTCTACCTGAGTTAAGCTACTATAAAACATTTGAGCGAAGAGTACTTCTACCCGAAACTATGAGCTGAATCCCCCTAGGCGAAAAGGTTCTACCTGGGTTAAGCTACGAAAAATAGCATGAGCGAAGAGTACTTCTACCCAGAAACTATGAGTTAGATCCCCCTAGGCGAAAAGGTTCTACCTGGTTTAAGCTACGAAAATAGGAGGTATGGACAGTAATGATGCATGCTGCAAATAAAGGAAAGTGGAGATTTTGAGAAAACTTACCTTTGGTGACATTCGCCCTTTGAGAATTGCCATTCTGCACTGCTTTGATCCTGCTTCAAACAAAGAAAACTTTGTGAGTTTTTAAAGTGGTGGTCGGTCTGTGGCCTTGATGCCCTGAGTAGTTTGAATTCACCCCTCCGCTGTCGAAGAACTGATTTTGTCAGTGTGGTACCGAGGTTCCCGGATACTCTGTATCTCTTTCTAGAGACATTGTCTTTCTGACGTTGCCCCTGACTGTTTCATACCCGGATGTCCATGGTACCGCTAATCCTTGTCCCTAAGGCAAGGCAATTTTCCTTTAAAATCAAACTTAGTTGTCTTGCACCCAGAACCAATTTCTGTCTGTATTGCTTATCAACTTTTCCCATGAAGCAAGTCTTGCTTAGGCGACCTTTTCAGTTTCTTTGAGACACTTTGTCCGCCTTATCAAAAGAGATCATGGATGGATTCCTGCCTTCGTCGATGCTGTATATGCTCCAAATTGTGCTCGGTATTACGGGGAAACTGTAGCCAGTTTTGCAGCCAGTTTTTGCTTTGCTTTTGATGTAAGATTAGACCGAAAGGGAATCTAAAAAAAATTATGGAAAAGAATAGAAGAGCAATTGGAAGTGAAAAAAGGAATTGCATCTATATAAAAGGTGTCCCTTTCGGGGAGAGAAATAAAGAGACTTATCTGGAGATATGTGCCAACTTCAATGAATTATGACATGTATTTTGGACTGGACGCCTGATCTGTTTGAGCTGTTTAATTCTCAAAATACGTCGCAAATGTTCATCTTGAAACTGTCTTGGTTGTGCTCATGTCGGAGCATCGAAGACCCTCATTCGGCTAGTAGCGCCCTTTACGGGTTTTCGCTAACTAACCTCTCTCATTTCTCTAATCACTGTCGCCTTATGGTGCCCATCTGGGTTTCACCAATAAGACTCTCGCATTTCTCTGCTTACTGTCGCCTTACAGTGCCCATACGTGTTTTCACCGATAAGACTCTCTCATTTCTTCTTTTCTTTCTTTCTTTTTTCTTTTTTTTTACTAAGATACGACATGCGAAAAGTTGGCCAATGCCCCTGGCATGGGGACTTCAAGTATTCTCAAAGATCGATCAGAAGTTCTTAACAGGAAAAGGCAAAAAAAAACCTTGAACTGAATTACAACTTTTGGAACTGTTTCTACAGAAAAACCGTAAGATAAAAATAAACTTCAGCCCCAGTTTTGGAGTATTGGGAATATGGATTTCTTGTTGCGATGGGACCGAACCCAGGGTAAGGCTGCCTACGTATCCTTTTGGAATCAGGTCGGACGTAGTTCAATGACTCAAAAAATTTGTTGTTTGACTTCTTTTTTTTTCCTTTTTTTTTTGTAAGTACACAGGTTCCAAAAAGTGGAAAATAAGGAAGAAAAATACAACTTAAAATGGGTAACAAAAGGGTGACACTTGTTTGGAATAGCGAGCAATGGTAGACTTCGTCATCTCGATCTTAGAAAATCATGTGTGAAAGTTCCACACTGGGTATATATCAGACATAATATCTTTTGACTGCATCTGCATTAAAAGTCATGTCTGGTACCCGTCCTTCTTCATCTACCAAGTGCAAGGCCCCTTTTGGTAACACTTTCTTGATGATGTAGGTCTTTTCCAGTTTGGGGCGAACTTTTCTTTAGCTTCTACTTGGTGTGGAAGAACGCGTATCAAAACGAGTTGGCCTACCTCGAAGTGCCTTGGACGCACTTTCTTGTTGTAAGCGCATGCCATTCTTTGCTGGTATAACTGGCCAAAGCACACTGGTGCTAGCTGTTTTTCATCAATCAGCATTAGTTGTTCTAATCGGGTCTTTACCCATTCTGTATCTTCAATCTCCGACTTCAGCCGGTATTACAGCTTCCGTTCCATATACCAACAGATAAGGAGTTGCACCAACAAATGTTCGAGCAGTCGTGCGATATCCCAAAAGAGCAAAAGGCAACTTTTCATGCCATTGTCTGGAACCTTGGATCATTTTCCTAAAAATCTTCTTGATGTTCTTGTTCGCCGCTTCAACGGCTCCATTGGTTTTTGTCCGGTAAGGGGTAGAATGGCGATGCATAATTTTAAATCGCTCGCATACCTCCTTCATCAAATGACTATTGAGATTGGCTGCATTGTCAGTGATAATTGTATTTGGGATACCAAAGCGGCAGATGATGTTGGAATGAACAAAGTCTACCACTGCTTTCTTGGTGACTGCTTTGAAAGTAACGGCCTCCACCCACTTGGTGAAGTAATCAATTGCAACCAAAATGAATCTATGCCCATTTGAAGCCTTTGGCTCAATTGGCCCAATAACATCAATTCCCCAAGCAACGAAAGGCCAAGGAGAGGACATGGGATGCAACTCCGAAGGTGGCGAGTGAATCAGGTCACCATGAATCTGGCATTGGTGACACTTGCGAACAAAACTGAAGCAATCTCGCTCCATTGTAAGCCAATAATACCCTGCCCGCAGAATCTTCTTTTCCAAAATATATCCATTCATGTGAGGTCCGCATACCCCCGAATGCACTTCACTCATGATCCGCTCAGCTTCTGTGGCATCTACGCATCTCAACAAGTTCAAATCTGGGGTCCTTTTGTACAAAATTTCCCCATTCAGGAAGAAACCACTGGCGAGCCGCCTTATAGTTCTTTTTTTTTTAATCTTCCTTGGTATACTCTGGGTATGCTCTTGTTTTCAGGAATTGTTTTATGTCATGATACCATGGTTCACCATCTGGTTCTGTCTCAATTGTATTGCAGTAACCGTGTTGATTCCGAACTTCGATTTCTAGTGGATCGATATGAGTGTTTCCCGGATAAGGGAGCATCGAGGCTAAAGTAGCCAAAGCATCGGCTAGCTCGTTGTGAAACCTAGGAATGTACCAGAACTCGATGGATTTGAATCTTTTGCTCAAATCTTGTACACATTGTCTGTATGGAATAAGCTTGATGTCTCGAGTCTCCCATTCGCTTTGGGCTTGCCGGATAAGTAAGTCAGAATCTCCCATAACCAATAGTTCATGCATATCGAGATCGAGGGCCATTTTCAAACCCATGATATAGGCTTCATATTCTGCCGTATTATTGGTACAGAAGAACCGAAGTCGGGCCGTTGCAGGGTAATACTGTCCAATAGGTGAGATAAGGATTTCCCCGATCCCAACTCCTTTGATATTGACAGCTCCATCAAAATACATTTTCCATACAGGGTTGTCGTCTGGAACTACTTCCTCTATTGAGTTGACCTCTTCGTCTGGGAAGTATGTGGTAAGTGGCATGTACTCATCATCAACTGGATTCTCTGCCAAATGATCGGCCAAAGCCTGTGCTTTCATCACGGTGCGAGTGACATAGACAATGTCGAACTCTGTGAGAAGGATTTTCCATTTTGCGAGCCTGCCAGTGGGCATTGGCTTTTGGAAGATATACTTCAGAGGATCCATTCTGAATATGAGGTAAGTAGTATAGGCCAAAATATAATGTCTCAACTTCTGAGCGACCCAAGTCAAGGCACAACATGTCCTTACTAAAAGGGTGTACTTAACCTCATAATTGGTGAACTCCTTGCTCAAATAATATATTGCTTTTTCCTTTTAACCTGTTGCATCATGTTGACCCAGAACGCATCCAAAGGAATTATCCATCACCGATAGATATAAAAACAAAGGCCTACCAGGTTCAGGTGGGACCAGTACATGGGGTTTTGATAGATAATCTTTGATCCTGTCAAAAGCATTTTGGCAATCGTCCGTTCACTTGATTGCAGCATCCTTTTTCAGCAACTTAAAGATGGGCTCGCACGTGGTTGTGAGCTGAGCAATGAACCTACTGATGTAGTTCAACCTCACGAGCAAACTCATGACCTCCTTTTTGTTCTTCGGGGGTGGCAGATCTCGAATGGACTTTATCTTAGATGGATCCAATTCGATGCCTATCCGACTGACTATAAAACCGAGGAGTTTCCCAGATGGAACCCAAAATGCATACTTGGCTGGATTGAGCTTAAGGTCATACCTTCGAAGCCGTTCGAAGAACTTTTTCAAATCGTGCACGTGATCAGCCTGTGTCTTTGATTTTATGATGACATCATCGACATATACTTCAATCTCTTTGTGCATCATGTCGTGAAATATAGTGGTCATGGCCCTCATGTAAGTTGCCTTTGCATTCTTTAAACCGAATGGCATGATCCTGTAACAATAGGTACCCCACAGAGTGGTATCTTTTCTGCATCACCCTCATCCATTAGAATCAGGTGGTACCCAGCATAGCAATCCACGAACGACTGTATCTCATGCTTTGCACAATTATCTACAAGAATGTGGATGTTTGGCAAAGGAAAATTATCCTTCGGACTTGCTTTGTTCAGGTCTCTGTAGTCAACACTGACTCTAGTTTTTCCATCTTTCTTTGGCATGGGCACAACTTTTGCCACCCAAGTGGTGTATCGTACGGCTATGACAACATTGGCGCTCAATTGCTTTATTATTTCCTCTTTGATTTTATCACTCATGTCCGTTTTAAATTTACGTTGCTTCTGTTGGATTGGTGAAAATCAGGATACGTGGGAAGCTTATGAACCATTAAATCGGCACTTAAACCCGGCATATCATCATAAGACCAAGCAAACACATCTCTATACTCAAATAAAAGTTGAATCAAGGCATCTCTGGTTTTTTGTTTAGTGTGAATGCTTATCTTTGTTTCTCTGACTTCTTCATGACCTCCGATATTAATTGGCTCAGTTTTATTGAGGTTGGGCCTAGGCTTGTTTTCAAATTGTTCCAACTCTCTTTTTATTTCCTCAACAACCTTATCTTCATCATATTCGACCTCTTGATACATTATTTCGAAATTAGACAATTTTTTGAGATCTAGACGTGAATTCCGCATGCATGTCATGTTATTAAAGCCAGCATTAACAAAACTGAAATGGAAATAAAATGGCAGGAATTAGGAAAATGAAGAGATACAAAACTTAATACGAAACTGAACTGCATTTCATTGAATTTGAAAGGATAGAAGGGTTAACATCAAATTAAATAATCATACTATGATGTTTGGATTACAACCCTGAAAGTAACCCAAAGTACAAAAGAAAGAAGCTGCAAAAGCAAACTACCAAGACTCCTTCCTTGTGGGGAGAGGAGTTGCTTCCCAGTTGTTGAGCATGGTGTCCGAGCCAATTAGTTGCATATCGGCACGACTAGTGCCTTCACCGGCCTGGATCATATTCACTTCAGAAAATATCTAGCTGAGGCCATGGCAAATTTCATCAATGTTTGCCTGCGTTGAGGAATTTTGACCCTCTTTGAGTCGTGGCTTGACAAAAGTGTAGAAAATGTGAGGGATAGGTTGCTGCAAGACCCACCCGTGCTCTTTGCGGTGCGTGGCTTTGTCTTCGTCTGCTTGTGTTGGCCTGAAGCCTAAACCAAAAGTACCCTTGTTACTGAACGGAGAGACGAGGATGCAAAATGGGCTTTCCTTCCTCAACATGGTCCACAGCAACCACTTCGAAAGCCTGATAGACAATAGACTCACATCCTTCCTTGGCCTCAATACATAGGATTAACGGGTCTTTATAAATAGATGACTCGTCTTCGCCGTGAACAATAATTTCTTACCTGTCGTGCTCGAATTTGAGCATCTGATGCAAGGTGGATGGCACATCTCTGGCCGTATGGATCCATGGTCTTCCAAGAAGAAAGTTATAAGAAGTTTCCATGTCCACTACTTGGAGGACAATTTCAAAATCAACAGGCCCAATCGTCATGGTGAGGTTGATCTCCCCAATGGTATCTCTCGCTGAGCCATCAAAAGCCTGGATGCGAACATTGCTGGGTCGGATTCTGTCCGTGTTGATCTTCATGTTCTGCAAGGTAGAGAGAGGGCATACATCTACACTTAAGACTTCATCAACCATGACTCGCTTTACATAATGCCCCTCACATTTAACAATCAGGTGCAAAGCCCTATTATGCCTGGCTCCCTCCTCGGGAAGTTCATCATCAGCAAAGGAGATTATGTTCACCTCAAAAGATTTGTTGGTCATCTTCTCTAACTGATTCATGGTGGTCTTCCCTGATACATATGCCTCGTTCAGGATTTTGATTAGTACACGAGCATGTTCTTTTGAGTGTATAAGCAAAGATAATAGAGAGATTTGGGCAGGAGTCTTTCTCAGCTAGTCAATGATTGAGTAATCCTGAACTATCATCTTTTTCAAAAAATCCTCCGCCTCTTCTTCAGTGACCGGCTTCTTTATTGGCATTTGGCCTTCTATGATTTGCTTAGCCTTCCTCAACTCTTCTGGAGAGTAACACCTCCATGATCGAGTCAAACCTCCAGTTTCCCCCACTTCTTCTATGATTTCCTTGCCTTTGTAGGTTACTATAGTTTTGTTGTAGTTCTAAGGGATGGTTTTCATATTTTTTATACGGGGTTGTGTGGCATGTTTGATTATGATCGGCTCTATTATACCCGTCGTACCGCCCTGATTATGCTTTGTGATGGGGTGACCTCCAAGGACGTATAACTTTGGGCTTGGAACATTGGAGCGAACTTCCAACCTCGAGCTTTTGGAACAAATAAAGTTGCACTCTCTGAGCTCTGGGTGCCTTTCACAATCAACGGTGCATCTCGGCTTGGACTTACTTCCAGTTTGGTTCCCTCTTAAATCGTTACCACTGTCATTTATGCTCGACCAACCGGCTTGTATTCACGATCTCGGCCAATCATTCCCACAAAATGAACATCATTGTGTACCGGCAACGGGTTATTGGTCACATTAGGAGGGTCCTTGCCATTCATGACTACAATCAATTTTTCAATAATGAGTCTTTCTATGGCTCTTTTCAGGGTCCAACAGTCATCGGTGCTATGCCTCGGAGCACCTGAATGATATTCACATCTAGAATTTGCTTGAAATCCATGTGAATCGGGATGCATATGGTGGGGAGAAATGGGTTCAATCACACCTATCTGATTCAACTTCTGGAACAGACTAGAGTATGATTCGGCCAATGGAGTAAATTTTTCCACCGGCCTCTGCTCTCGACCATAATCCTGCCTAGGACGAGCATTGTAGGGTGCCCGAAAATTTTGCTGCTGAGGTCGGGGGAATCTTGGAGCTGGTGCCCATACTTGTTGATTGGGAGGACGAGCATAGGATTGAGCATTAAACACTATATATTGTGGCGGTCCCACAGAGTACTGAGGAATTGGCAGGGGATAGTAATGTTGAGGGTAGCTGGATTACCCCTGCTGAACTTGCACATAAGGGTGCGATGCCCCTCTTTGAACTTCCCTGGATCCCAAAGTCATCATGGACCCTTCATCTTTCTTCTTTCTATTTGGAAAACTTCCTGACCCATTTTGGATAGCTTGGGTGGTGGCTTTGAGAGCAGCTTGATTTACAATTCTGCCAGTCTTGAGGCCATTTTCGACCATTTCTCCTATTTTGATCGCTTTCGCAAAAGGTCTGCCCATTGCGGACATCATGTTCTGAAAGTAATCAGGCTCTTGGGCCTCCAGAAAAACAGTGATCAACTCGTGGTTATCCATGGGTGGCTTAACTCTAACCGCTTGCTCCTTCTACTTGATTGCATACTCCCTAAAGCATTCAGTCGGCTTTTTCTTCATATTGGACAGGGAATTGCGATCCGACGCAATATCAATGTTGTATTGAAATTGTTTGGCGAAGGCCTGGGCCATGTCGTCTGAGACATGCCAGTGAGAGATATCTTGGTCACCATTCGGAGGCTACCCCGACAAGACTTTCCCCAAAATAAGCCATCACCAATTCTTCTTTTCCACTTGCACCCCTCAGCTGGTTGCAGTACCTTTTCAAATGGGCGATAGGGTCGCCGTGTCCATCATACTTCTCAAATTTGGGGTCTTGAACCCTGGTGGCAAATGGATATGAGGGAACATGCATAAATCACTGAACGAAACACTTTTGTGACCACCTAGTCCCTGTATGTTCTTTATGTTCTGTTCAAGACTTTTCATTTTCCTAGCTATCTCATCCGGCTCAACAGTCTTGGCAGGCTTTTTATTTTCCACTGGTGACTCATACTGAGGAGTTTGATTATATGGAGCCGAGAACCCGAAAGCCATATTTGGAGAGTAGTATTTTCCATCATAAACATGAGATGGTGGCTCATTGATTGGCCTCGTCACAGGAGGTGGAGGAGGGATTGTGTATACCGGCACGCCAGACACGACTAGAGGAGTGTTCCTGACTAGTACGACTGGAGGTCGCACATTAGAGGTACCAGGAGCAGCGTGGAGGCTGTACTTTGGCACATACCCTGGTGGTAGAATGTGGTCACTCGTTGCATGGAGCGGTGGTTGAGTAGCCAGGGGTACGGTGGAAGTTCCCTCTGAGGGACCCCGGGGTGGAGGCTGACCAGACACCCAAGCTTGATATACATCAGATAATTGTTGTCTCAATTTTCTTATTTCCTCTGACTCTTGTTCAACTGACTGACCCTGGGGGTCATCATTGATCAGCTCGATCTTATCATCGTTGGCCATTACTACTGTTCCCTTAGATCTGGTGAAGTAATGGTGTGTTGCCCGTTTTACCACAAACCAACCACCTTAAGCTTACTATATAAGAGACAACAAACGTGTTAGGGTTAAGCATTTTATAGCTATAAATCACACGTAATGTGCCATGCTCATATCATTGTCACTATTTCTAACATGTTTTTGGAGGCTTCATGTTTCATTCCGGCTTATGAGGTTGCTTCTTATTGACGCTCTTATCTTCTTCTCTCCTTTGTTTTCTTTTCACTCACGCCTCATTTTGATCCCTCATCTTAGAATCATTGAAAAATATTTTGATCAAACCTTTTGTGGGTTGCCTACGTATCATGTCACCGCATGAATCAGATCATTACGTAGTTCAGGAACGTAATAAATAAAATAGATAAACTAACTCTCTTTTTTTCATATATAATTAATCCGACAAAATCTCCTAGCAACGAAAATATTTTCAATTTTTTTGGGGGGGAATTGGTGAAAGAAAGACTTCTAAAGAAGAAAGAAAATATTTTTGGATTTTAATTTTTTGTTTTTTTTTAAAGGAAGAAAATATTTTTGAATTTTTGGATTTGACGTCTCAAAGAAACACTTCTAAAGAAGGAATTAAAGGAAAATATCTTTTTGAATTTTTTGAAAATTAGGGGCCGGAACCGATGAGGTTTGCCTACGTATCTCACATCCGGTGAGAATCAGAATCGCGTAGTACGGTTAAAATCGACTATATTATTTTTTATTATTTTTTTTTGAAAATTAATCTTTAAAAACCATATGCACTAGATCACATCATATTTTCTCTGTTCGTTCAACTAATTTATGCTAAAGTCGGTCGACATGCAAACCTCCCAAATAATGCAACAAGTAGCATATAACATGACATAATGGTCTCAACAAGGCCTGTCGTAAAACAGAACTCTGCCCTTGTGTCGAGCGCTGCTAAGTCAAATGCACATGATGCAAATGAAGCGTAGCCTACTAGGGATATTCATTGCTTGTGGCTTGTTCTTCTAAGTTTTTAAATCCTAAAGGAGATGGTATCTAGACCTGGCTTACCCGGCAGACAACCGGAGTCGAGGAGCGTCAAGCGTCACCAGCAGTAGAACAGCACTGGCTAGCTAACGGCTCTTCCGCCTAAACATGTGTGACTAAATCCTTCACCAGAAGCTGGTAGGCTAACTGCTTTATCTCAAGATAGAAATTTTGTGATGCTGGTAGGCAAACACAACATAACTAATTATCAGAAGACTCATAGGGATGCGAGGGAGGATACAATTTATATGTACAGTTCAATAATATCAAAGCGGTAAAAAGCGAACAACTAGCACATTAGGCCCAAATAAATCACAGTATATACAAAAATTAATAAAGCCAAATAAAGTAAATGTACAAGCTCGAATTCTTGAGAATCCCTAGCTGAGTCGCCAGAGCTGTCACACCCCTTTTCTACCCACAAAAAGATAATGTGTGTTGATTGTGGGTTAAAGAGTTTTTCCAATTAAAGTGACAAACTTGAGTAGGGATTATTTTATTGTTCAGAGTCGCCACTTGAATTGATTTTTTTTTTGGTGTTCCAAGTCACCTTTAATTTGAATCCCTAGTCAAAGAAATATTTGACTCTACAAAATTGTACAAGTTGAACATAATTTATAGAAAGTAAGCTCTTAACCATTCTTTCCAAACACAACTACTTAGTTATACAAACAAATGAGGGTATTGCTTCTCCATCTCTTCCTCGGCCTCCCACGTGGCCTCTTTCATATGGTGGTTCCGCCATAAAACTTTTACGGAGGCAATCTCTTTATTTCTCAGCTTTCGAACATGAATATCAATAATAGCGACCAAAATCTCCTCATTAGTCAATTCTTCATTAACCTCAATAGCTTCTACTGAAAAAATGAGCATCGGGTCTCCAACTACCTTCTTCGCCATAAATACATGAAACACCGGGTGCACTAATGACATATGTAGTTGTAGCTGGAGCCTATAAGCCACCTGACCAATCCTATGAATGATTTTATACGGCCCAATATATCTGGGACTCAATTTATCCCGTGATTCTAGCACGGTCGCTTTATTGACTTAAAACTTAGCTTGAATTAATTTTGGATAAACTGTGATTTATATGATTTTCATATTTTACCTATTCGCTTTTAATACTTGCTTTATTAAAATTGATAAAGAATAACAAGATATCGTAACCACACTACGCAAGCGAACGCGTAGTCATGACAAGGATTATAAGCACACTATGACTTTTGAGAAAATTACTACATTTGAGAAAATTAATTTTTTTTTGAAATTTATTAAAAGTTAACTATCGCGCTACGCAAGCGAATCAGCAATTTTAGCAAAGAATTAACTAAAACTAATGGTTATGGTGTGAGGTTATAGAACTAATTTATTGAATGTTAAACTTTACGCTACGCAAGCGATTCCGTGAAGTTAAAAACAAACCTACTAATGGCCTAGCGTTTAAATTAATTTATTTGTTAAAACTATTTATTTAATAAAGAAACCTAGTGTTTAAAAGATTGAGTCAAAACTTGTTTACTACTTTAAACTTGACAAATTCAAATTTTCCAGTAGCCTTGATGTTAATAAGAATGGCGAGCAAATTTAAACCAAAGGTGATAGTGGCCTAAAATATTCTTAAAACTAATGTAAACCCAACTAGGACATGTAGCTAAAAATAATGCCTTAATAAATATGGACTTCTAGACATATAATTGAGAAACAAACATATGCATCAAGCTCAACCAAACAGAAGTTCAAAATAGCAATAACACATTTAAGAAATTCTTTCACTGGTTCTCTCCTCTCTCCCGCACACTCATCACATACTATTCCCCAACTTCATTTCAACTTAACCAAGAAGAGAAATATTACTATCAGTTATTTTTAGTACTAAGAAAAAATTAAAATAACAAAACCACAAATACATAAAACCAAGGCAAAAGGAAACTAAACTCTACATAATAATTCTAAAAGATATTTTTTTTCCTTAACTAGAAACACTTAACATAATGTTATTTGAGCTACACATGCAAAGAAAAGTGGAAGATCAACCAAATATTACAGATGTACATGCTAAAATATGACTATATGAATAACATGCTAAACATTCATTTATTCCAGTAAAGCACATCAAACGTATCCATAGAGCTGAAAAAGAGCCATATCCTCATCCATTGAATATAAAAATTTGCATTGACAGTTTAAGAAAATACCTGGATTGCAGAAAATAAATACAGCAGTGAAGAAATAGAGCTCAGCAGGAAAATAAAACAGCAGCAAACACAAGCAGAAAACAGCAGCAGTTTCGTTTTTAAACAGCCCGAAAACCTTAGAAAAAACCTAGAACCAACTCTAAAGAAGACTTATACTTTTCTAAAAGTTTGCACTCTAAAATTTACTCACAAAGCTCACCATTTCAGCTTACTAAAGGGTGCTTTAGTTGCTGATTTTTTACTCTCCAAGTTGTATTTTTAGGGTGTAAAGACTGCCCAACAAATGTGTGATCCAGTCCTTAAGTGAGGAAATAGCAGCCCCTTAAATAAGCAAATAAAGTCCCTTTTTTAGGACAAATTTTGGTTCACCACAAATCTGTCCAAAAGACTCACTTTATGTGCTAAACACTGTTCAAGATCTGTCCCAAAGATGAAAGGACAACCTGAAAATCTGCTGTGTCAGAAGCAAGGAGAAAAAATGTCATTTCAGCCACCCTACTAGTAAAAGTAGGCTACTATTACCCTATTTTCTGATAAAATAAACTAAACTTCAGATTTTAACCATCAACAACAAACTACTTGCTCAACACAAATCAAACTTGAACAACTATGAACTGACAAAGCATAAACAAGACTAAAAACATAATTGAACTAAGTATTCAAACCAACTTGATTGGAATGAATTCGATTTGTGCAAACTAATTACTAAACAAACAACTAAATTCACAAACTAATGCTCAAAACAGAACGAGCATTGTTAACAATCGGACAATGACTAATAATAACTAAATAATCGACTAACTACGTGAACGATTTAACTAATACATTAAAGATCATGTTTAAATCAATAACAAATCTAACAAACCACTAAACTAAATAGAGATAACTAATTAAATAAACCTAACTTGAAACTCTAATTAACAAGAAACAACCAAAACAGAAAAATCAAAAATCATAAACTAATCTACTAATATAAAAAATCAGAAATTAATTAAAGAGATGACGATTATACCTAACAAGTATGCTTGAAACTGTTCGAGCCACGAGAAGACGCCGGAGATGCTAAAAGGTGACTGTCCGACTCCAAAACGCACGTTTCTTTCGGGTAGATGCTAGAACGAAATGAGTTTCAGCATCTCGCCAAAAGAAACGAGTGTCTTTGAGTCGAAAAATAGCTAAGATGGGGGTTCGTAGCATTTTGGCGGTGGTGAGGCAGTGGAACTGCGGCGACAGTGAGGAGCGGGCCGGCGGCGACGGGGATTTTAGGGGTGAAATGGGTAGGAAAAGATAGGTCTCGTGTAGCTCTATCCATTCATGTATGTGTTGTAGGGTGGTGTTGGCCGGAGCTTCAAGAATTTGGACCAAAAATTGGCGGCTAAAGTTTCCTAGATCTAAAATTCAAGAAGTTTGAGGGGGTTTTGAAGGAATTGGTTTGGAGATATTGGAATAGGAGGTTGTGGAGATTACATGGTGTTAATTTGGAGGTGTTTGGAGGTGGTCCACCGCCGGTGGGTGATTTCCGGCGGCGGCGGAGAGAAGAGAAAAAGAGTTATGGGGGAAATGAGGGAATTTTTCAGATTTTTGAGGCTTTAAATACCTCTTGAGAGATCAAATATGGACCATTAGATCAAGGGGTGATAAATGGGTGAGATTTGATCTTGGATCACTTAATGAAACGACGTAGTTTTGAGGCAAAACTACATCGTTTCAGACTCTTTCAAGGGCAGCCCCTTATCTTGCACTTTTGGCCACTTTCTCTTTCAAATTTGGCCCAATTTCTTTGTTAATCCTACTTATTAAACTAAATTTACATAAATAAATTAATTAATTAAGTAACGTATTCAAATGATCAATTAACTAGATTAATTCACCAATTGAATAGTTAGTTAATTCCTAAAATGCACAAATAAAGAAAGAACTATTTTTTGGTATTTTTATGATAGGAAATATGCAATCAGAGACACAAAAATTGGGAAAAATAATTAAAGCAACAAAACACTAATGACTTTAGGAGGTGCTAAAACAATACAAAAATTAGGTATTCACACTTATAGTGGCTAATGAACGGGAAAAAAAATCAAAGGTGATATTTGAGATCATATGAGTTACAGGAAATTCTAGTATTTGTGGGAAATAAGATAAGCCAAGTATTCATGCAACAAGTGACAGAACGACCAGAAAAAGTAATTGCTTACATATAAAGACAACTGAGAAGGCACAAAAGGAAATCTATGGTGCTAGCAAGTTAAAGGAAGTTTGCGAATAGTATAAATAGATATGTGTAGGTTGTAATCTAAAGTATCGTAGAGCGACAAGGTTTTAGGTAGCTAGGAGTAAGGATAAGAAAATGTGAGTGAGAAGGTGACGATAATAAGTAAGTCCTCGGTACAGCCTGAATGAACTCAGAGGAGTCTAAGACTAGGAGCAATAAGAAGCGATGAAATACTGTCCTGGTAGTATAATAAGGGTGTAATTATGATTGATAAGAGGATGACGTTTAGGCCTTTGATTGAGTAATGATATAAAGAAAAGGGATTTCATGAATTGTACGGGATTAGAAAATCCCCATAAGATGAATCATGTTGGGATGCCATGAAATACGGTTATTGAAGTATAATATTGTCCCTGGGTAGATCAGGCAAATCACTTCAGATGTTCCCCGATGAGACGTGAGCCCTAGTGGCAAGGTATTACGTAAGAGGTTTCAAGTTATCAGTGGTAGATTATGAATCAACATTAAGGAAAAACAACAATGGATGGTTAAAAGTTATAAAGTATGAGATGAGATTAGGCCGTCATTATTAAGATGAACAGTAATGAGGAAGCATTAAAGGACTTAGATTTATACATATAAGATAAGCAGCGAGAGAGTAACCTGGAGTTGGGTAGCAGACCTCGGTAATAATAAACCGAAGTAAGTATTATGGTATAGTATAACCTACCTATTTGTAGTAAATCCATAAGCATAGATAACCGAGGCTATGAAACAAGATATATCAATAGTCATAAGTTCGACAAAGTACCGAGCGAAGAACTTAAGTACACCTATAGATTCCCAGAGGGACAACTTGTCATAGTTCTGTATATATTCACAAAGTGAGGCCTAGAGATGGCTAAAAGCTGGAGGAAAAAAGAGAGAAGAGTCTGATCTCGCCCACGTCACACCTCAAATTGGGGTTGTGAAGCGGTCGATTGCAATAATAATACCCAACTAGGAGTCGAGTTCGAATCCACAGGGAACGTATATGGGATTAGTGGTATGTATTTAGTCTAAGCACGTGAATTGTCTAAGTTGCACTTCCACAAACTTTGTTTTGATTTTACTTCTAAAATTATACTAAGGATTGCAACTGAAAAATATAAAACTAGAGAAGAATATTTTTGTTGTTGTTTTTCAAATATGTAAAAGGTCTAGGGTTGTGGCTTCCACCTAGGTGTTTGCCTAACGGGTTGTGGGCTTTAGAGCGAGTTTTGTTGGTCGGGGTGTATTATAGTAATCAACACTCAAATACCCACTCAATACCTCTCGGTAAGAGAGTGGTTTTGCCCAGTTTGGCTTTCTCAAGTCCAAATGGGTATTGAACTAAACAGTTGACAAATTGCTCAAGTCGGGTTTTACTATCTCTAGGTTCAACCTTTAATTGGGATTATCAATATTTTGATTTCATCCCAAACTCTTGTTAGCCAAGTTTTCCTAGACTAAGTCTCTCTTTCTCAAGTAGAGACCAAATCAAATAGGCTTGAACCAATGTTTGTAACCATTAATTCTATTATTATAGCAAGAAGTAGGCAAAATAGTCCTTACCCAACCATAAACAAGCCCTAAATCAAACACCCATTAGGTTCCCACACTAGGGTTGGGTCACAACCCTAGCTAGAAATTTAGCTACTCATAGTGAGTAATGAAGAAACTAAAGAAGAAGAAATGATAACATTCATATTGAAATATAAATAGATGAAAATCCAATGTAAAATCAACAAGATGAGCTAAAGTTTCCAAACAGAGTAAAGAAAAACGGCTACAGACTTTCTAGTATTCAAAACTTCACATAATTTCGTGAAAGTACTCTATTTATACAAAGCTGGAATTTTCGGACAAAATTGCCCTTTCGGAGGTTCTGCGGCCGCACAATTCTGTGTGCGATCCGCACTTTGCTTCAGCTCTTGACAGGAGTTGGATCTGCAGCCGTACAGTTCTGCACTGCAATCGCGTCTTCTTGAGTTTTGCGGACCGCACAATTCTGGGTGCGGCAGTACATTTGATTTCTACGGGCGCATAATTATAGTGCAGTGCGCAGTTTTTGCTGGGCTTGGAGTTGGAACTCTCTGAACTTTAACTTCTACGGCCGCACAATTATTGTGCTGTTCGCACCTTACATTGTAGCTCTGTTAATTCTTCTTCATGTTCAGCGGCTGCACACAAAATTCTACGGTCCGCACTTTAGCTTTTTGTACTTGATTTTTATCCTTGTTCAAAAGCGCTCCTCTTGAGTTTGATTTCATTGTAATGACTCATTTTCCAATACTCCTGCAAGTAAGCATATTTCATCAGTTTTCGGGAATACCTTTAAACATTGTTGAACTAAAACAGAAGTCAAAAGGCGCAAATAAGTAGTCAAAATCCCCACTTATCTACTCCTCCAAACTTAAGCTTTTGCTTGTCCTCAAGCAAATAAGGTAATTCCTACCTCCACAAGAAAAGAGCTATTCCAGCTAATCTATGGTGAAGCAAACATACATCAATTGGGACCAACAATTACCCACAACACTTATGAATTATCAACAAGGAAATGATTTGAAGTTTTAAGCACAAATAGTTCTAATGTGACACTTGAGCATCAAGAGTTGACTTACTCACCAAGGAAGTTCGTTCTTTCATGTAGGTCACTGTGGAACCCAAACTCCTCCTCTTCTATTCTCTGTTAGCTTATCTCACTTAAGAATGAAGCACTTAATTCAAGGATTTGTGAAAAGTTCGCTCATCTCTCTCAAAAGAATGCCACAAGTACGGCTCTAAGTATCATATGCTTGCCCCTCATATAAATCACCACTAATGTAAGCTCACTCGGCTTGAAATCACGTAAGGATTTTTCAGCATGTAATAAAAACTTTTGGACTAAGGTGGGAAATGTTAGAGTAGAAGGGGTTCATCTTTTCTTAAGCACTCCATTTTCTTTTTTTGGCTCATGCTTTGCCGACTCTTTGAGTCATTTTCTTTTTCCTTAGGGGAACTAGAGAGACTTGACATCACTCTTTCTTGGTCATGATATTCATTTCTTTCTTCCTTGTTTCTTCCATGCTTTGCACTTTTGCTTTTCTTTGAATCCCTTCAACTTTTCAATTTATTCACTTTTTTTTGTATTTTTCTTTTGTTCTTTCTTTCTTTTTCTTTTCCTTGCCTTTTCTTCATTTCTTTTCTCTTTATGTACCTTGATAAAACTTTCAAATTCCTCGTCTCTCCCCCAAACTTATGTTTTCGCCAATTGATTCTCATGAGTGTTAAGGAAATCTTGGGTGTCAAGAGAGGGTCATCACAAAACGGGTAAAGGCTTGTAACATGGTTATCAAATGAGAAAGGCTTTAGGCTCAAAAGGGTTGACTAGGGATAACATCATTGGTGGTCCATGAAAAATTTCAAAACGGGTTAAGGATACCATACAATCACTTCTTAAGCCAAGCAAAACTTAAAATTTCGCCTAGAAACACATTCGGGGCAAGTTCTAGACCATTCGCACGAGTACTTGGACTTGCAACAAAATATCTCACCTTCTCACACAGCTAGATTATTAAAGAGGATAGAGTTGAGGGCCCACAACAACCGTATTCAAGATTGAAAATCACTAATGGTTCAACTAAACCACTCGATGATTGCCTATGTCAACGCAAGAGTCACAAGGTCACTAACTAGAGCTATTTCTTTTCAAGAACTTATTTTTAATCATAAGCGTGTAGTTAAGTGTGTTGGTACCAAGTGAAGCATTCTTGACTCTCTTATTCATTATTACTACTATTTTTTGTTTTTTTTACGTAAACATCAAAAACAGACTCAATCCCTTAAGAAAGTTGTCATGCCATCCATCATTGGGAAGAGCCACCCGGTTCACACAAAACTCACCTTTGGAAAGAACCGTGGAATTAAGAAAACCAAAGGCTTATTGATCAATTAAACATAAAAAGAAGCTACCGAATCAAAAAGAAGCTATTAACATAAATAAGAAGCTAGACCACTAAGAAAACAAAATAAAGAAGCTATGAAATAAGCTGCTGAAAGTAAGACAAATGAATATACAAACCGAGGGGAATAGAATATATACATCAAAAGAGAGGGAGGAATATATACATAATGAAAGAAAAAATAAAGATAAAAGAAAAATAGTATTAAAGTTATTACAGGCCAATGTCATCAAATCAAACCAACCAAAATAGACCACCCCCTGAATAAAAATAAGCATTGTCCCCAATGCTTAGCAAAATCAAAATAAGGGGGGTAGAGAGTAAAGAAAACTCCATATGTGGTCTCAAGGTGCATGGAAGCATCACCACCCTCGGTCTCCTCCAACTAGATCTCATCATCCTCTGTTCGGGGAAGAACGGGGTTGGAGAACATCTGAAGCACCTCCTTGGCAGTATGGGCAGCAAGGTTTGGCTCGTCAGACTGGCTAGCTGGTGCCTCTGCTGATGGTGTTGCTGGGTCTACTGGTACTGATGGATTTATCTCCATCAGTAGGTCAAATGGTAAATCACCAGCTGCTGCAATATTTTTCACCTCCTTTCTCAATCTCTCCACTGATTTCTTCGAGGCCTGGTATTTCCTCATCTTCTTCACCTGTTTGCCCAACTCCTCAATAGCTCCCCCATGTGCCACCAGTGTATCCATAATGGTCTTCTGGTTGTCCAAGTTCTTCTTCAATGTTTCCTCCACTGACGGAGGAACCTGTGGTGCTGCTGGTATAGAAGCATGTGCTGCAACAACACTGGATATGTCAGACAGCTTTGAAGTAGCTGTCTGCATCCAGTTGTTGAGACTCGCCAATGTCTGGGAGGCTCGCAGCGCAGTGAGTGGATATGTGGATGAGGCAGGCACTGGTACTGATGCTGATGGTCTAAAAGATAAAGGTGGTGGCATGTCAACTGTCTCGGTGGAAGGACCGGCTGCTATAGAAGGCCTAGGAGTTGTAGAAGGCTCAGCAGCTGACTTTGTAACGACCACCGATGGCTCATCATACTGACCAACGGTGGTAGTTGCTTTACCCTTGAACTTTGGGTTTTCCGGACCTTGCAAAGAGTACCATGAGAAGGGCTTCTTGGCTCGCACTTTTGTATAAAATCTCCTCAGCTCCACCTTTGCATATGTGAAATATTTTGTGAGGGTGTTGGGATATGGGTAGGAGCTTTCACCTTTTCGGACAACAACTGACATGTTGGCCGACATGAGGGAACCCACATTGATTGGGTACCCGTCCATAATAGATTTCACCAAAACTGCTCGAGGGATTGGAAGATTATTCTCATTCTGGCTTGGATCAATACGACTGCACACAAAGGTTTGCCACTCTTTTGCTTCAAAATTGAGGGTGGCCCATGTAATAGGAACCCTTGTTGTGATCCACAGTAGCGGTGGTCCTGGAGCAGCTAAAATCTCTGCTAACCAAGGGTGAGCTGCATCACCCATAGCAAGCTTCTCCAAGTACTGGATTGCCTCTACCTCCTCGAATCCTAGGTAAGTGTTCAGAGTGCTTGGGTCAAATCTGACTTTCAAATTTCTCGCTTTGGTCACTTTGGTACCCTTCTTGATGTGTGCCACATTGGCATAAAATTCTCGTACCATGTGCTCTTTGGTATCCATAACACTCTGGGTGAAACACATCCACCCATTGCGCTCCCTGAACTGCTTAAGGATAATTGGATTGTATTTATCCAAATCCTTCAGCAAGAATTGTCGCTCAAGTGTGAGCGATCTCTGGGGCCACCACTCTCTAAACTTTGTGAAGGCAGTCAAACTCACGAACCTATCTTCCCATACTTCCTTCTTCTTCGACCTCTCTAGGCCGCCCACTCTACTGTCACCTCCCCTACCATCATCAGGAACATCATCATCATCTATTGTAACTGGTGCAGAGGGAGTGTGTGTAGAGGAGGGCTCTGAACCCTGGCTACAGGACTCGGAACCCTTAGAAGAACTTGTTGTGGTGGAGGGTTCGTTGCGCAGTTGGTATCTCCTAGTGAATTGTGGTGGTTGGGACTTGGCATCACATTGTACCTCCACTGAGTGACCCTCGGAGGCTTCCCTAGACAAGACATAGGAGCTTGATTCTGAGGGCTCTGTGGACCTACCTCTCCTAGTGGTCGGCTTTTTGGATATTGCTTTTGATTGCACTCCCATAGGTTGAGTGCCCTTTCCTCGGCCTCGGGAGGGTTCACCCCTCCTTTTAGATGTATCACCTCTGCCTCATGATCAATCAAACTATTATCTGCAATACAAATCACATAAGTCAGTTAAAGTTCAGAAGCATGTTAACAGTTGCAGGAAATCAGTGTACAAAAGAGACAGTGCGGACCGCACAATATTGAGTGCAGCCGCAGACTGTCTTGTGCGGACCGCACAATTTCAAAGTTCGGTCGCACATGCTGAAGTGCAGACCGCACAACTTTGAGTGCAGCAGCACAAAATCAGGTTCAGACTACTAGTTCTCTGAAGTTCCAAAGTGTGGTCGAACACATTTTTCCACAGACCGCACAATTTTTCTGCGGACCGCACAATTTTGAGTGCGGTCCGCACTTTTCATGTATCACATTTTGCCCTAACTCAAGATCTGTGGACCACACAATTTTGTGTGCGGCCGCACAATTCAAAAATAAAACGGCATAGACTTAGGTTTTGCAATTTTGCACAATTTAGACATGGTATTTGCAAATTAAACATGATGAATGATCTACCCAGTCCCCAATGAGCACACATGAAATTACCCACACAATTTCAAGCACACGTGAAGAACATTTGACATTTTAGGCCTAAAAATAACTATACTAATTAAGAACAAAAACTAAAAAAAATTAAAAAATCTAAACATGAATTGAACATACTAGTGATGAAGGATGCAGGTAAGAATCTACACTAATGAAATAAATATGGAGTGTGAGGTACTTTGTGTGCACTGTGCTTGCTTAGGTCTCAAAAGTTCAGAGTATGTAAAGTTGTGAATAGTGCAATGAGGTCCTATTTATAGGTTGACCAAAGTCGGTCAAAATTGAAGCTGAGTGCGGCCGCACAATTTTGAGTGTGGTCCGCACTCTTTACCTAAACCTTGCTGAAGTTCTGCGGTCCACACAAAAGCAAGTGTGGCCGCAGAAATTTGTGCGGTCCGCATAATTTTATGTACGGCCGCAGAATGGATTTTTCTCTGAATTCAAAACTTCAGAGAGTTGGATTTTTAGGTCTCCAGTTGTGCGGCCGCAGATTCTTCTCTGTTGTGGCATACAAAATTGTGCGGTCCGCACAATAAATGTGTGGTCCGCATTTTTTCAACACTTGGCAAATGTTTTCGAACACAGTACCTGCAATGCACACTCATTCCTGCAATTCACTTCAAAACCAGTTAGCTCAATACAAAACCTACCTAAAAAAAGAAAATAAAAAAATAAAAAGAAACATGGGTTGCCTCCCAAGAAACGTCTGATTTAACGTCGCGGCACGACGCAGATTACCATCAATCACTTGAAATGAATTAACGCCATGACGTGGCCATCATCAACTTTGCCAAGATAATGCTTTACCCGATGACCATTGACTCTAAACACTTCATCATTTTTGTTCTTCAAGTCTAATGCACCAAAGGTATCACATTCACAACCTCAAACGGACCACTCCACTTAGACTTCAACTTTCCCGGGAACATTCGTAACCGAGAATTGAACAATAACACAAGATCACCTTCTTTGAACTCCTTGTTCCGGATGTACTTGTCATGGGGGTACTTCATCTTGTCCTTATATAAGGACGAACTTGTATAAGCTTGGTACCGGAATTCATCAAGCTCATTCAATTGTGCCCCCCTTAAGTTGGTGGCGACATCCCATTCAAGATTAAGCTTCTTCAATGCCCACATAGCCTTGTGCTCAAGTTCCACCGGAAGGTGACAAGCTTTACCGAACACAAACCGGTATGGAAACATACCAATTGGTGTTTTGAAGTACTTAAGTGTAAGGCCTGGTAAAATTTGTAAAGAAAATAATGTTTCATGGTGTCAGACTAGGCTTACGTGTTTGAGGATTATACTCGGACTTTTTGGGTTGAACAATGCACTGGAAAGTAAAGGAAAATTTTGCCGGAAATGTGCATTTATGCGGTCCATTATGCGAATAATCACTTTGCGGGCCGCATAATGGCCGCAGAAGTGAGCAGGTGAGGGCTATTCTGGAAGCAACTATGCGGTCGACTATGCGACCGCATAGTGACCGCATACATAGGCAGTTATTTTGGCTATTTTGTAACCAATTATGCGACCCGCATAGCCATTATGCGGTCGCATACGCGACCGCAGAACCTGTTCCGTAGCTCCATTTTTGGGTTTTTAAAACCCGACCCTATTTCGTTAAATACATTTTTTGGGTCATTTTTGAGCTATTATCTGACATTTTAGAGTGAGAGAGGTTTCCCTAGAGTGAGAAGGTGATTCTTCAATAATTGTTCTTCAATTATTGCTCAAGATTTGGAAGATTAAGAAGGGAAACTCATTAGGTCTTCATCCTAGAGGTAAGATTCTACACCCTAACTCTCAATTTCGAATTTTGTGTAGAAATGGATAATAAGCAAGATAATTTCTGGGCAAGAGGGTTGGTTATTTTACATGCATGTGTTAACAAAGGGTGTAGAAAGATTTTTGAGCTAAAAATGGTAAAGGTTGGGTTGTGGGATGATGGAATCCTCCATAAAAGGACCTTGAACCTTAATGCACACCTAGTGTTTGATAAAATGCTCAAATGAGGTAGAACCATAATCATCTTCCTAATTGTGGTTCAATTTGTTATATTTCTAAAATAGATTGAAGTTCCTAAGAATTCTGGAACATTTAGAGTGTAAGGAAGCTCAAGTGAGGTATGTTGGCTAAACTCTTCTCTTAGAATTGAATCCCACGATATTCATGTAAATTATGTAAGTCCCGAGTGATTCATTATGAAATTGGCTATTCCGAGTAAGATTGGGTTGAACTATATATGTTAAACAAGCATACCAAATGCTCTATTCATGTTATGTTACCAATTGAGAACGTGTTAAAATATGGGCTGTGCATTAATAATGTTTCCACTTTAAGTCAAGTTCAAATAAAGGCTATTATGCCAAATTTTGTGAAATATCTCTATGTGCATTAGACTCTAAATTGCTCACATGTGTAGTATACACTTTGGTTTGAATTGTGTTTATTGTTGATGATGAGGATGATATGTTAAACTGATAATGTGAGCATGAAATACTGAATATGGCCAACGTGCCAAGAATGATCTTATAATTATGGCCACTAGTGCCAATGAAATGAAAAGATGTGAAGGTATTATGAAATGCGATGATTGATATAAAAAGGTTGATGTCTCAAATAAGCCGGCCTAGCCGATCGGGTCGTGATCGGACACCATGCCGCACACATAGTGGTGATTGTGCTGGAAATTGTAATTGAAATGGTAATTGTGGTTGATGTTTCTAATGAGATGGCCTAGCCGATCAGGTCGTGATTGGACTCCGTGTTAAAGACAGTGGTATTGATATTGAGAGAAATTGTGGTTGATGTCTCTAATGAGATGGCCTAGCCGATCGGGTCGTGATTGGACTCCGTGCTAAGAGTACGGTGGTACCGGTATTGTGAATAATGGTATTGTGGACAATGGTATGTCGATACTAAAAATCTCCCAATGTGATATATGGAAATTAATTTGAACACTGTCTTGATCCTAAATTGAGGATTGATGTTGATTAAGGCTTTCATTGATATTATGATAATCTTATTTGTATTATTTGTCATTCTATTGAGAGGGTGTTTAGTTATACATACTAGTGCTATTCGACAGTACTAACGTCCCTTTTGCCGGGGGCGCTGCATCTTTCAATAGATGCAGGTGGTTCCACAGCAGGAGATATTGGTCAGTGATAGCAGTGCACCTTCTTCCCAGCTGACGTGGTGAGCCCCACTTCATTCCGGGGTCATAAATCTTTTGTACTTTGTGTATTCTGTTTGAGGTATAGCCAGGGCCTTGTTTCCGGCATTATCATTGTACTCTTCTTTATCTATAGAGGCTCCATAGACATAATGTGGGTTGTGTATTGGTGCTGGGGAAAGAAAACTCTATTATGTTGTGGACGTATTACTTGTCCATTTGAGACTTTAAAAATGATGAAATTATTGGAAATGAATTGGTATTGTAGACATGAACACATTTTCGTCTAATTAATGATACTCTATTCATGGATGAGTTTGGGTAGAATGAAATCTAACAGGCTTGCTCGGTCGGGTTCACTCAGTTGAGCGCCAGTCGCGCTTCTCGGTTTTGGGGCGTGACATTCCAATAGCTCCGTATGGTAATTTTGGACTTAGGAGCGTGTTCGAAAAATTATTTGGAGGTCCATTGTGGAATTAGACTTCAAATACTGAAAGTTGATTTTTGGGAAGTTTGATCGGGGGGTTGACTTTTTGATATCGAGGTCGGAATCCAATTCTGGAAATTGGATTAGGTTCGTTATGTCATTTATGACTTGTGTGCAAAATTTGAAGTTATTCCGGATTGATTTGATGTATTTCGGCACAAGATATAGAATTTGAAAGTTCAAAGTTCATTAGGTTTGAATTGAGGTCCGATTCGTTGTTTAGCATTGTTTGATGTGATTCGAGGATTCGACTAAGTTCGTATGATGTTTTAGGACTTGTTGGTATATTTGGTTGAGGTCCCGAGGGGCTCGGGTGAGTTTCGGGGTGGTTTCGGGCCATTTCTAGGCAATTTTTAGTTGCTGGTTTCTACCTACAGAGGTGTGCATCGCGATCGCAAACATTTGGTCGCGTTCGCAAAGAGCAAACAACAGTTTGGGGCCTTGTGAATCGCGATCGCGGAAGCTCTTTCGCGATCGCGTAGAACAAATCTCTGTTGCACTGACCCGATTTTGGAAGCTTATATCTCGCAATCTATAAGAAATTTGGAGATGATCCAAAAATGAAAGTTGTAGCCCTTGATGTCTAATTTTCATAAAAGTAAACCATTTGTGATTTAGAGTTGTGTACAAAACGTTATGATGGATATACTATAGGTTGTCTGGGAAGAATTTGGAAATCTCCGCTGCATAGGGTTGACTTTGGAAGCTTATATTTAGAAATCTATAAGGAAGTAGGAGAGTCCTTGGTGTGTAGTTTTCAGAAAGTTAAAGCATTTGCAATTTGGAGTTTTGTACAAAACGTTATGACCATTATACTAAAGGCTGTCTGGAAGAGTTGGGGGAGTTTGTTCTTCGCAATCGCGATTGGTTTTCCGCAATCGAGAAGAGCAATTTTGGGGCTGAAAAATTTTGTGCTTTGCGATCTCAAAGTATTTTCCACGATCGCGAAGAGTAAATTCCTGGACAGAAGATATATTTTGAGGTTTCAGCCATTATTTCTTAATTGAGGATCAATACAAACAACTGGTAAATTTGTTGCAGAAGACTACCACAAATGAATGTTCCACTAATACTGCAAGTATCATTACTTTAATGACAAATGCAGTTGCAAGTGATCATGTTTGGATAGTGGACTCAGGTGCTACTCACCATGTGACACATTGTAAGAATGCTCTAAATAATCTTAGAAAAGCAGATCATAAAGCAGATGGAGTACAACTGCCTACAGGTAGTAGAGCAGAAATTACACATACACGAGATGCAGTAGTTTTAGGGAATAAAACTATTGAAGGAGTATTGTATGTGCTAGATTTTAAATTCAACTTATTGTCAGTGTCAAAGCTCACTAGACAATTATGTTGCTCAGTTGGGTTTTATCTCGATTTCTGTATATTTCAGGGGCTTTACAATGGCAAGGTGATGGGGATTGGTAGAGAAAATAATGGATTATATCTGATAAAAGAAAATTTACCAACAACAACAATTAGTTTATTGAAGGAACATGGAAAAACAACATTGTATTTGAGGCTAGGCCATACATCAACAAAATCTATGCAACATATTTCAGAACTAAAGAATAAGATACAAGCTGGAGAGCAGGACAACTGTGAAGTGTGTCCTTTGGCAAGGCAATGTCGACTACAGTTTCCACTTAGTAGCACTAGATCAAGTAGTTATTTTCAACTCATACACATGGATGTTTGGGGACCTCATAAGGTACCTAGATATGACATGAAGCTTTATTTTGTTACAATAGTAGATGACTACAACAAGTTTACTTGGGTGTCCTTAATACAGTCTAAATATGAAGTAGTTGTTGTAATAAAGAACTTTCTTGCAATGATAAATACTCAGTTTGAAGCTACTGTGAAGATTGTTAGATCAGATAATGGTACTGAGTTTTTCAACTCTCAATGCGACACTTTATTTGCTTCTCTAGGAATCATACACAAAAGTAGTTGCCCATACACCCCACAACAAAATGAGGTAGTTGAACGAAAACATAGGCATATACTGGAGGTTGCAAGAGCCTTGAAATTTCAAAGCTTGATTCCTAGGAGATTCTGGGGTGATTATGTAAGAACTGCAGTATACTTGATAAACAAACTGCCCACTAGTATTTTGCAAGGAAAATCCCCTTATGAGCTATTATTTGGAAAGCCAGCCAAAATAGATCACTTAAGGGTGTTTGGTTGCTTATGTTATGCAAGTAACCTGCCTAAAGGTGATAAGTTCACAGCTAGAGCAAAAAGGGTTGTCCTTATTGGATACTCAAAAACACAAAAGGGTTATAGGTTGTATGATCTGGAGAATAGAAGTGTATTTGTTAGCAGAGATATGGTATTTAAAGAGCATGTCTTTCCTTTTGAAAAAATACTGATTAAGACTATACAAATGATCTATTTACTTCTCAACCTACGGTTGTGGAAATAGATAGACACCAACCACATGCACATGTGATTCCAACCACAACCCAAAACATGCAAATGCCAGTTGCTAAAAACATTACTACAGAAGTGGAGAATGCTAATATGGACTCAGTCACAGATCATGCAGAGTCTGGTGAAGACCATGGGACTGCAGCTAATATGAACTCAGTCACAGATCATGCAGAGTCTGGGGAAGACCATGAGGCTGCAACTGATGCCCCAATAAGTGAGAATCTAATCCCTGGAATCCTTGAACCAGAAGTTGAGACAACAATAGAAGAAGCAGGAACAGAATAAGTGCACTCACAACTAGCATCTATAGAAGTTCAGACTAGGAAGTCTAGTCGACAAGACAGGCCTTCTGTTTGGCTTAAGGATTACATCACCACTGCCAAATCAAACATGTCTTATGTATAATTTGTGTAATTGAAAACCATTTACGCGAGGTGACGAGTACGTACTTAGTTTATATGTGCAAATTTCATTGATTAAAAATCCTTAGACACCCTTATGTATTTAATTGGAAATTATTAGCACTCATTAAATCCTCTATTTGTCATGTCTAGATCCTTGTTTGTTGAAATTGTTTTTACATGATGATTTGGTGTGATTGCCACCTTGATTTTTATGTGAAATATTATTTTGTTGAGTTATTTACTTCTGGATATTTTGTTAAGATTCTTTATGCACATTATGGTCGAGCTATGGGTTCCTTATTGTGGAAAATAAGGTATTGTTGATTTTTGTGGCAAGTTGTGATATTTGAGCATTTGATGTGCAATCTGTGATAATTTATAATATTTGAGCACTTGATGTGCAATTTGTGATAAGTTGTAATATTTGAGCACTTGATGTGCAATCTGTGATAAGTTATAATAATTGAGCACTTGATGTGCAATCTATGCTATGTTGTAATATTTGAACACTTGAGGTGCAGTTTATGAGATGTGATATTGGCACATTATATTATGGGAGTTATGTTCGGATGTTTGCACGAGATTTCTGCTGTGCTCTTATTACTATTGATTTATGCACATGCGACATGACAAGGCGGGCTCTCTCTCTCTCTCTCTCTCTCTCTCTAGACAAGGTGAGAACATTATTATTCACGTGTGGCGAGACAAGGTGGGCATTTACTTTACTATTGCACACGTGGCGAGACAAGGGGGGCTATGTTGGGGATTGATTTGTGATGGCCTGGAGGCATTATTGTTGTTGCATATTTATTTTGGGACTACGAGGCGGTACCTCGAGAGATCCCACATTGAGCACTTACTTTGGGACTATGTTTGCACTTGCCCTTGATTATTTTATTTTTCCGTAATTTGTAAATTCTTGTATTTTTCGTGATTTATTATTTGACTTAATATTAAGTGTTTTGTATTTCTTGATGTATTGTGTTGACCTTGACTTTTTCGTACGAGACTTTGAGGATTTGTATTTTTGGGTTGTACTTGTCTTTGATGATTGAGTTGTTTTAAATAAAAGAAAATTTCCAGTATGTTTAATTTAATAAGTTTTATATCTAAATCAGTAGTTTATCTGATCTTTATTTTAAAGGAAATGTCATTTTTCCTCTCTCAAATGATTTCTAAAATAAATTTATCCTTTTGTTGATTTCTTACTTGATTTAAATATTTTAACCTTACTTTATTGAAAATAAATTGATCTTGCCGATCTTATATACATTGATATTTTGGTACGTGAGTTTTTCGTACAGTTATGAAAGTAATATGGGCATGAGGTACCGGGGAAAAATATGATGATTTTATTATTGGCACGTGAGTTGTCGGTGTGATGATGATAGAAATATGGGCACAAAATGTCGTGGAGAATATGAAAGTGGGCCGAGACCCGTAATTTTTATGATTTAAAATGAGGTGTCACATGGTGACTTTTACTTGAAAATATATTATTTGAAAGAAGTATATTCGAAAGATAATTATTCAAAAGAAGTATATTTGAAAGATATTTATCTTAAAGAATAATATGTGAATGATTTATATTTGAAGGACTTGACTTATTGATTGTACTTGTATTCCTTATTCACATGAGCAATAATTATGATGTTCTTGTTGCCTTGTTGTTATATCACTGCTAGTTATTTTTCAGTACTATTGTATACTGCTATATTGCATAGGGTATTAGACTAGTGAGTGTCTTGACTGTACCTCGTCTCTACTCCATTGAGGTTAGTCTTGATACTTACTGGGTATCGACCGTGGTGTACTCATACTATATTTCTGCACATTTTTGTGCAGAGCCAGGTATTAGAGATATCGGACTTGAGCAGAGTTACATCGAGATCGTAAGGATTCAAGGTAGAGCTGCTTGGTCGTCGCAGTCCCTTGGGATATTTTCATTTTATTGTACTGTTAATTTGTAATCAAACAGTATTGCATATTCGGTCCTCGTGATCATTCCATGTATTCAGTTAGAGTTCGTGACTCAGTACTACCAGTCTTGGGAGGTTGTATATCATATTTGTTCCGCTGTTAGTTTTGATTACTTATTCAATTCAAAAAAAATGAATGGCTTCAAAAGGTAATTGAAATCGGCTTACCTAGTCTTAGAGACTAGGTGCCATCACGACGCCTGTGGTGGGATTTTGGGTCGTGACATTTATCAAATACCAGAATTAGGTTCTATTGTTTTAACATGCTATTCTCTTTTCTTTCATTTTTTAAGTTTGAGATCTGTTATTTATTGTATTTTTACATCATAAGTCTACATTATTTTCTGTCTTATTCATTAGAATTTAACTATGTCAATTAGATAACTCAAAACTCAAAAAAAGGAAAACAGTTGAAACTTTAATACAATCTCGTAATGGAGCTTTTGATAAAATTTTAAGAGACAATACTAAAATAATTTAAAAATATGAGAGAGTGCTCTTTAGAAGAAGAACAAGTCACTAATCTATGTTGACTGTAAGTGCACTTGGAATGAATGACAAAACAACTAACAACACTCCATCTAAAATGGTTAGAAAAATATACTTAAACCTTTGTCTAATTTTACCAGTTGCACTCTTAAATTTTGTGGGGTCCTATGACCCCTTTGTCTTTGTTCAAAGTGCTATAAGTACCACCCTTCGAGCCCACATGGCATCTGGATTATTTTTCACGCAATCTTAGCGCGTGGAATTGAACAAAAACGCCCCAACTCTGTTTATTTTATCATTTTTACTTTTTTTTTTATTAATGTCCTTTTACTTTTTCTTCTATTTCTTCACTTCACCTTTTCTTAGTTGACAGAAGAATACTAATCAGTTAAAGCCTAAACTAAGAAGCCATGTTAACTGAAAAAGAAAATCCAATACTGAAGAACAAAAAATTAGCAATAATTCAATGAAAGAAAAATATCAAGCAAGGACATATAAAAATGTCAAGCAAGAAAGAGACTTCGTTTTTGGAATAAAAATAAAAGTTGCCATTGTTTTCGATGACTAACTCGCCAGAGTTTTCTACCTTCGCCTTTTTTGTTAAAAAATCCTTCCATTCCATCCTAAATTCATCTCTAGTATAATTTTTTCTCTTTTCTTTCTTTTTCTTTTTTTCGCTTTCTTTTTCTTATTTTTCTTTTCAAACAATATTTCTCACCAGAAAAAAATGTGATTTAGCTGATACTTTAAATAATGAGGGATATATTTAATTTAAAAAGGAAGATGAAGAAAAGAGCGGAGAGCTGGGATGGAACGGAAAAAATAATAAGCCATAAGTAGATAAATTTGAAATAAAAAACTTAACAGAAGAATTAATCAGTTGGGGGAGGGAGCTAGAGAGTTGCTGGGAGGAAGATGGGGGTGGGGGTGGGGGTGGGGGTGGGGCTGTGATGACCCAAAATGTCATCTTTAAATTTAATAATTAATTCTGTGTTCTAAGATCTCGAAAAACACTATTTATCATTCCTCGAGTTGCATGCGCAGTCCGTAAAATTTTTCAGAAAGTTTTTATGTGAAAAATAGATTAAAATGTAAATTAGAGCTTTAAAACTCAACTGAGTTAACTTTGGTCAACATTTTGAGCAAACGGACTCGGATCAGTATTTTGATAGTTCCGGTAGGTCTGTATCGTGAGTTGGGATTTGGACGTATGTCCGAAATCAAATTCCGAGGTCCCTAGCCCGAGATATGGAATTTTGATGAAAAACTTAAAAGTTTAAGTTCAAATAGTGACCGAATATTGAATTATGTATAAATGGCCCCGGAATAGAATTTTGATAATTCCAACAGCTCCGTATGGTGATTTTGGACTTAGGAGCGTGATCATAATTTTATTTAGAAGTCCGTAGTTAAATTAGGCTTGAAATGGCTAAAACAAGAATTTAAGTTTGGAAGTTTGACCTGGGAGTTGACTTTTTGATATCGGGGTCGGAATCCAGTTTCGAAAATTTTTATAGCTCCGTTGTGTCATTTATGACTTGTGTGCAAAATTTGAGATCAATCGGACTTGATTTGATAGGTTTCGACATCGAATGTAGAAGTTGGAAATTCTAAGTTTCATTAAGCTTGAATTGGAACATAATTCGTGGTTTTAGCATCATTTTAGGTGATTTGAGGTTTCAAATAAGTTCGTATGATATTTTAGGACTTGTTGGTATATTTGGTTGAGGTCCCGAGGGCCTGGAGTGAGTTTCGGATGGTTAACGGATTAAAAGTTGGACTTAAAAAGCTGCTGCAATTTTTCCTCTTTTGTTGGACATTCTAGGCTGTGATCGAGCCCAGGTATCGAGCCCAGATATCGAGCCCAGATATCGAGCCCAGGTATCGAGCCCAGGGTTGATGAGGCTCAGGCTCGAGCTTGTGTATCGAAGCCATGATCGAAGGTCCAGCTCGAGGGCCATGATCGAAGGCAATGCTCGAGGGCCATGATCGAGACCCAAGATCGAGGGTCACAATCGAAGGCTCAGGCTCAATGCCATGATCAAGGCTATGATTGAAGGACCAGGCTCGATGCCATAATCGAGGCCATGACCGAGGTCCAGGCTCGAGCCTGTGATCGAAGCCACGATCGAGGCCTAGGGCCATAATCGAATCCACGATCGAGGCCCAGTTCGAGGCCCAATTCCGAAGGCTGCCTCGGCAGTTTTATAAAAAGAAGGTATTCATCCCATTCGCTATTTTTAACAAATTGGAGCTTGAGCAGAGGCGATTTTGGATAGAGTTTCAAGGAAAGACATTGGAATAAGTGATTCTAATTCGGATTTAGTCTATACACACAAATATATCATTGCTTTCACCATTTAATTAGTGTTTTGAGATTGAAATTTGGAATTTTTTTTGAAATCTCATAGAAACGAATTTTCAAGATTTCGGTATCAATTCGGAGTCGGATTTGAGTGAAACTGGTATGGTTAGACTCGTAATTGAATGGGTTATCGAATTTCGTAACTTTCGCTGGATTCCGAGACGTGGGCCCCACAGACGAATTTTTAATTAATTTCAGGATTTTATTGAAAATATAGTATTTTCTTATAGGATTGATTCCAATAAAGTTTAATGATTGTATCGATTTATTTTGGCTAGATTCGAGCCAGACAGAGTTGGATAATCGAGGAAAGGGTCTACTAGTGTATTAAATTGGAGCAAGACGAGGTAAGTCTCTTGTCTAATTTTGTGAGGGGGAAATTACCTCATAAGTGATTAAATTAAATAATTATTGCTAATTGTGGGGGCTACATACGCACGAGGTGACGAGAGTCCGTGCGTAGCTACTATTAATGTTAAAGTCCGGGTAGTTTAGGACTCAAATCATGAATTACTTGTGTAAATTATATTCTTTGTTTAATTAATATTATTTTATATATATATATATATATATATATATATATATATATATATATATATATATATATATATATATATATATATATATATATATTTTGTAAATTGTTAGATAAAATTATTAAAGGATGAAAATCTCTAATACTTAATTTTTTGTTTAAATTAATTAATTGTTAAGAGAAATTATTCTTTCTCCTTTCTTGTGGAGCGGGCCGAATGCCTCGGCAGGATAGATGTATCTATGGATCGTGCCGCACGTCCCTCGGCAGTGTACACGAAACTCTGGATCGGGCTGTACGACCTCGACAGAAATCGTGCTTGATAATAATAATAATTACACGATTTTTGGACAATTGAATTGTAGCTTGTAAAGTTATTTGATAAATTAAAAATTTATTGAAATTGAATTGCAGCTTGTATAGCTATTTGATAAATTGGAATTTTATTGAAATTGAAGGATTTAATTAATAGATTAGAAATTGTTGCATTTGAAGGATTTTTATTATTTCTGCTAAATGAATAAAATTATTGTTAACTCCGTGAATCATGCTGATTTGAATAATTATAATTTATTCCATTTATTATTGTTGACACTTAGTGAGTGTCAAAGTCGGCCATCTCGTCTCTACCACTTCGAGATTAGGCTTGATACTTAGTGGGTACACGTTGTTTACGTACTCATGCTACACTTGCTGTACTTTTTGTGCAGGATCTGAGGCAGATACTAATGGAGGACCTATCATAGCACATTCTCGTTATCCAGGGGCGTAGTGGTGAGCTGCCTTTCTGAGCCATCCTGCAGCTACCAGTGCCTTTTCTTGTATTCTTAATTCTGTCTATTTTCATTTCAGACAAAATTTGGAGTTTTGTATAATCTACTAGATGTTCATACACTTGTGACACCAGGTCTTGGCACACATATTGGTAGAATTTGGCGTCTTATTATTTTTTATGGATTTAAATTTTATCGATATATGTTTAATTTATTAGTTGGTGTAACGACCCGGCCGGCCGTTTTGAGTATTATAATCTCGTTTCCCCATTTACTGCTCAAATTATAAATTACAGTTGTTATTTGGCTTGCCAGGGGTAATTGGTTTGGGTCCGATGAGGTTTTGAAATGATTTGGAGCACTTAGTTCCAAGGTTTAGAATTTAAGTTGAAAAGGTTGACCGGGTGTTAACTTATGTGCAACGACCTCGTAGAAATTTTGCTAAGGAAATTAAGGTTTGTCGGAAAAGGGTAATTTCTGCGACCACTATGCGGTCGCAGAATCACTCTGCGGACCGCATAATGGTCGCAAAGTGGATTAGTAGAGGGGCAGGATTTGAGCAAAATCCGCGGTGCACTATGTGATCGCAGACCTATTTTGCGGTGTATTATGCGACCGCAGAACAAGTATGCAGACCGCATAATGACCGCAGACCGGGTCAGTAACGCCCAGCTTTGGAGGCCAAATTATGCGGCCGGTATGCGGACCGCATACCTGTTATGCGATCGCATAACTGTGTCGGAGCTTCCATTCTTTCTAATTTTTGACCTGACCCAACTTCGATTTGTAGCCCTTGAAGCTCATTTTTGAGCCAAAATCTGATATTTTAGAGAGAGGTGAGAGCATTTTAGAGAGAGAAAGTGAAGACTTAGTCATTTATCCATCAATTCTTGTTCAAGGTTTGAAGATTTCACAAGGATCTTGCTAGGGCTTCAAAGAGGTAAGAATTGCTTTCCTCAATTCTTCAATTTCGAATTTGGAGTAAAAATGGGTGATTTATAGTATGATTTCTGGGTGTAAGAATATTATGTATATATATATATCAATAAGGTTGTGGAAAGATTGTTAAGTTCAAATGGTAAGGATTGGGTTGAAAACGGTAGAAATCTTCATAGGCTTTAATTGAAGATTTGAGGTTCGAGTTGGTGTCGGATTTTGGTGAAATTTGTATGGTTGGACTCGTGGTTGGATGAGCATTCATATTCTGTAACTTTTGTCGGGTTCCGATACGTGGGACCCACGAGCGATTTTTGAGTTAATTTCGGATTTTATTAGAAAACTTAGTATCGCCTTATGAAATTAATTACAATAATGGGTATTGACTGAATCGAATTAATTGTGGCTAGATACGAGGCTTTCGGAGACCAATTCTCGTGGAAAGGGCATAGCGGAATAAAGAATTACACGGTTTGAGGTAAGTAACAGTTTTAAATCTGGTCATGAGGGTATGAAACCCCAGATTTTTGTATCATGTGATTATTTTGGAGGTGACGCACATGCTAGGTGATGGGCGTGTGGGCGTGCACCGAGGGGATTGTGACTTGGTCCATCCCGTGGAAACTCTAACGTTGAATAACTTGTTGATAATTATGTGTTCTCTATTTGTTGTTGAAATTTGACTATAAGTCATATTAGAAACCATGTTTAGGCTATATGTTGGTATTTTTGGGACCCACAGAGGTCGTGTATATGTTGAATTATTTGCTTAAGTTGTTGTTTTGTACTCAGTCATAGTTACTTGATTATTTTGTCTCAGTCTCTATTGTTCATTATTGATGTGTCATATCATTGTTGTTTGGGCTGATTTCATGATTGTTGAGAGCCCTAGAGACTGGAGAGCTTTATGACTGAGTGAGGCCGAGGGCCTGATTGTGAGATATTATACTATAGCACGTGAGTTAGCCGTGCATCACGTGAGTTGGCCGTGTGGATCCTTATATTATACTATAGCACGTGAGTTGGCCGTGCAGCACGTGAGTTGGCCGTGCGGATCCAGATATTTATATTATGGCACGTGAGTTATCCGTGCAAATTATAGCGCTTGGGCTGTAGGAGCCCCTCCGGAGTCTGTACACCCCTAGTGAGCGTGAGTACCCATTGAGAGTGAGTGATGAGGACTGTGAGCCCAGTGAGTGATTGTTGTCCTAAGAGGTTGTACTTGATTTCCATTTGTTGTTGCACTTAGTTTCTATCTATCATTATTGTGAAATCTCTAGAAGACTATTGATATACGGATTACATGAACAGGAACTGTATAAAAATTGATTTGACTTTAAACTGCCAGATTTGATAGCATGTCTATTCTTTGCTGGAATTACTGGAAATGAACCATAATTGTGTAGCTCATTACTATCTTCAGTTCCTTATTTATTATTGTTACTTGCTGGGTTGGTTGTACTCATACTACACCCTGCACTTCGTGTGCAGATCCAGGTGTCCCCGGACATAGCGGGTGTTGATCCTTTCGCGCGGTTGATTTTCAGGAGATTTTGAGGTAGCTGCCATGTACCGCAGACCTTGTCTCTCCTTCTCTATCTCTTTGTTTACTGTATTTGGTCTCAGACTATTATAGACTATACTTTCTAGACTTGTATTCATATTAGATGCTCATGTACTCAGTGATACCAGGTTTTGGGAAGTGTTCGTATTTGTATTTGGGAGATTTTGTATTATATTTAAATATTGTATTTTTAAACTTAAAAGAAATTGTGGTTTAGTGACATTAACAACTTGCCTACTATCGAGATAGGCGCCATCACGACGGGTGAGATTTTGGGTCGTGATAGTTGGCTGGCCTAGCTGTAGTGTTAGGCGCCATCACGACCTATAGGTGAAATTGGGTCGTGACAACATAGTATCAGAGCACTAGGTTCACGTAGGTTTCACAAGATATGAGCAGACCTAATAGAGTCTTACGGATCGGTACGGAGATATCTGTACTTATGTTTGAGAGGCTATAGGGTGTTAAGAAACTACCTTTCTTCATATTCCATCGAGCAGTTAATGTAGTACTAAATATACTTCTTTTATTCTCTCACAGATGAAGAGAACACGCTCTAATGAGGTTCCAGACCAGGGAAGAGCTACTCCCCCAGTTGCTAGAGGCCGAGGCAGAGGCCGAGGGAGAGCTCCAGCCCGTGGTAGAGGGCGAGGACGTCCCAGGACTATTCCAGTTATGCCGCTAGTGGGTCTAGCAGAGAATCCCAATATTGAGGAGTAGGGTGAGGTGCCTGTGGTAGAGCCAGCTGCGGTGGATTTCACATCTGCACAGGGATTTCAGGATGTCATGGGTCGTATGCTGCGGTTCATGGATAATATGACTCAGGCCTGTTTATTTCCGGCAGACCCAGCCATATCTCAGGCAGGCGGGGGAGCACATACCCCTACCACGCAGGCTCATGGACAAGCAAGCTGTTGTATATCAGACCCAGGGTGCACTACCCGTGGGTGGAGCGCAGCCATTGGCAGCAGCTACCCTTGAGCCTAGGCCAGCTGTAGCCGCTGATCCTCAGAAACTATTAGACAGATGGACTAGACTACATCCTCATGTTTTGGGGGGTGAGCGACATGAGGACCCCCAGGATTTCATTGATCGGTGCAAGGATAGACTGTACAACATGAGGATATTAGAGTCTCATGGGGTAGACTTTGCTACTTTTCAGCTAGAGGGCAGAGCCCATAGATGGTGGCAGTCTTATGTTCTTGGAAGACTAGCAGATTCCCCTCCCAATACTTGGGACAGGTTCACCCGTATCTTTCTGTCCATGTATATTCCACCCTCCTAGAGGGAAGAGTTGAGGTTTCAGTTTGAGCAGCTCCAACAGGGTCAGATGTCAGTGATCGATTTTGAGGTGAGGTTTTCTGAGTTATCTTGTCATGCACTTATGATACTCCCTACTAAGGCAGAGAGAGTGCAGAGGTTTGTTGCGAGTTTACATACTGGCATTCAGGCCACTATGGCTCGAGAGGTTGAGATGGGTACTTCTTATGAGCTAGTCGTGGAGATAGCCCGGAGGATTGAGGGTGTGCGTCAGCGTAGCCGAGAGCAGGTTACTAGAGATAAGCGGTTTAGGTATTCTAGAGAGTTCAGAGGTGCTCCGTCTGGGGGCAGAGGTCAGTTCGTGAGAGGGCAGTCCAGCAGGCCCCCATATCCAACACCACTGCCTCCTCGAGGTGCTCCAGTGCGACCCTATCTCATTGTTATACCAGAGAGTACTTATCTCCCACCAGCTATTCAGGGTTCTTCTAGTGGGTATTCAGGTCACCAGGGCCAGACTTCTAATCAGCAGCTTACCGCACCGAAAAGTTATTACGAGTGCGGGGATCCTAGTCACATGCGAAGATTCTGCCCCAGACTGTGGGGTAGACCAGTGCAGCAGGGTCAGGAGCCTATGATTACAGCACCAGTTGCTCCACCAGTAGTCCGACCACCAAGAGGTAGAGGACAGGTGGGTAGGGGCCGTTCTAGAGGTGGAGGTCAGCCAGGCGGAGGCCAGCCAGTTGGCGCTCCAACTCGGTTCTATGCTTTTCCGGCCAGACCATATGCAGAGGCCTCAGATACCGTGATTACATGTATTATTTCTGTTTGCGACAAATATGCCTCAGTATTATTTGATCCAGGATCCTCGTATTCATATGTGTCATCTCTATTTTCTCCATTCCTGGGTGTTTCTTGTGAGTCCTTGAGTACTCATGTTTATGTTTCCACTCTTGTGGGCGATTCTGTTGTTGTGAACCAGATCTTCCGGTCCTGTATTATTACATTCTGTGGTTATAAAACTAGAATAGATCTCCTATTGCTTGAGATGACCAATTTTGAAATTATTCTAGGAATGGACTGGTTATATCCATATCATGCTATTCTAGATTGTCATGCCAAGACTGTTACCTTGGCTTTTCCAGCATTGCCTAAGCTGGAGTGGAAGGGTTCGCTTGTTAGTTCATGTAATCGAGTTATTTCTTTTATAAAGGCTCAACACATGGTTGGGAAGGGTTGTTTGGCTTATCTAGCCTATGTTCGGGATACTACTGCAAAGACTCCGGCTATTGATTCAGTGCATGTAGTTTGGGAGTTCTCCCATGTATTTCCGTCAGATCTTCCAAGTATGCCACCTGATCGTGATATTGATTTCTGTATTGACTTGGCTTCAGATACCCAACTTTTATCTATCCCATAGTATCGCATGGCTCCGAAAGAATTGAAAGAACAACTTGAGGAGTTACTAGCCAAAGGGTTCATCAGACCGAGTGTATCGCCTTGGGGTGCACCAGTATTATTTGTGAAGAAGAACGATGGAACAATGCGGTTGTGTATTAATTATCGTCAACTGAACAAAGTCACTATTAAGAACAAGTACCCATTGCCACGTATTAATGATCTATTTGACCAGTTGCAGGGTGCTAGGGTATTCTCTAAGATCGACTTGAGGTTGGGGTACCATCAGTTGAAGATTCGGGATTCAGATGTTCCGAAGACTACTTTTCGAACTAGATATGGTCATTATGAGTTTCTGGTGATGTCATTCGGTTTAACTAATGCCACGACAACGTTTATGGATCTGATGAATAGGGTATTCATGCCATATATTGATTCATTTGTCATTGTCTTTATTGATGACATTTTGATCTACTCGCGCAGTAAGGAGGAGCATGAGAAGCATATGAGAGTAATGCTTCAGACATTGCGGGAACAAAAGCTATATGCTAAGTTCTCTAAATGTGAGTTTTGGCTAGAGTCTGTACCATTTTGGGGCATATTGTATCGGGTGATGGTATTAAGGTTGATCCCAAAAAGGTTGAGGCAGTTCAGAATTGGCATCGTCCCACTTCGGTGACTGAGATCAGGAGTATTCTGGGTTTAGCAGTTTATTATCGTCGGTTCATGGAAGGTTTTTCATCTATTGCAGCACCTTTGACCAAATTAACCCAGAAGGGTGCTCTGTTCTGATGGTCCGATGATTGTGAGGAGAGCTTTCAGAAGCTCAAGACATCATTGACTACAGCACCAGTATTGGTGTTGTCTTCTGGTTCGGGGATGTATACAATGTATTGAGACGCTTCACGCGTTGGTTTGGGGTGTGTATTGATGCAGGAAAGGTGAGTTATTGCATATGCTTCACGTCAGCTGAAGCCCCATGAGAAGAATTATCCAGTACATGATTTAGAGTTAGCTGCGATTGTTCACGCTCTTAAGATTTGGAGGCATTATCTTTATGGGGTGTCTTGTGAAGTTTACACTGATCATCGCAGTTTGCAGCATTTGTTCAAGCAGAGGGACCTAAATTTGAGGCAGCGCAAATGGCTGGAGTTACTAAAAGATTATGATATTACTATCCTGTATCATCCGGGCAAAGCAAATGTGGTTGCAGATGCCTTGAGTAGAAAGGCGGAGAGTATGGGTAGTTTGGCTTTCATTTCAGTAAAGGAGAGGCCGTTGGCTTCGGATATTCAGTCCTTGGCTAACAGACTTGTGCGACTGGATATTTCAGAGCCTAGCCGAGTTCTTGCATGTGTTGGAACTCAGTCTTCACTATATGAGCGGATCAAGGCTCGCTAGTATGATGATCCACACTTAATGGTTCTTCGAGAAACGGTACTACGGGGTGGTGCCAAGGAAGTTACTATTGGAGCGGATGGTGTTCTGCGACTCCAGGATCGTCTATGTGTCCCTAATATGGATGGACTGAGGAAACAGATCCTAGAGGAGGCACACAGTTCTCGGTATTCTATTCATCCAGGTGCTATGAAGATGTATCATGATTTGAGGCAACATTATTGGTGAAGGCGAATGAAAAAGGACATACTTGAGTATGTAGCTAGGTGTCTAAATTGCCAGCAAGTTAAATATGAGCACTAGAGGCCAGGTGGCCTACTTCAGCAGATGACTATACCGGAGTGTAAATGGGAACGCATCACTATGGACTTTGTAGTTGGGTTGCCGCGGACCTTGCGGAAGTTTGATGCAATTTGGGTCATTGTCGACAGGCTGACCAAGTCAGCACATTTTATTCCTGTTGTGACTACGTATACTTCAGATAGGTTGGCTCAGATATATATCCAGGATATTGTTCGGTTGCATGGTGTGCCAATTTCTATCAAATCAGATAGAGGCCCTCAGTTTACTTCACATTTTTGGAGAGCAGTACAGAGTAAGTTGGGGACCCGTGTAGATCTCAGTACAGCCTTTCATCCGCAGACCGATGAGCAGTCAGAGCGGACAATTCATATTTTGGAGGATATGCTCAGGGCATGTGTGATTGACTTTGGAGGTCAGTGGGATCATTTTTTGCCTTTGGCCGAGTTCGCTTATAATAACAGCTACCAATCCAGCATCGAGATGGTTCCATTTGAGGCTTTATATAGTCGGCGATGTCGTTCGCCTATCGGGTGGTTTTAGCCCGGTGAGGCCAAATTATACGGTATTGATTTGGTGAAAGATGCCTTGGAAAAGGTAAAGTTGGTTCAGGAGACTTCGTACAACACAGTCCAGACAAAAGAGTTATGCACATCAGAAAGCGCGAGATTTATCATTTATGATGGGTGAAAGAGTTCTCTTGAAGGTTTCACCGATGAAAGGAATCATGAGATTCGGGAAGAAGGGCAAGTTGAGCCCAAGGTTTATAGGCCCATTTGAGGTGTTGAGACGAGTTGGGGAGGTTGCTTATGAGCTTGCATTGCCTCCCAGCCTGTCGGGAGTTCATTCGGTTTTCTATGTATCTATGCTCCGGAAGTATCATGCTGACCTATCACATGTGTTAGACTTCAGCACAGTTCAGCTAGATAATAGCTTAGGTTATGAAGAGGAGCCAGTTGCCATTGTTGATAAACAGGTTCGACAGTTGAGGTCCAAAATGATTTCTGCAGTAAAGGTCCAATGGAGGGGCCAACCAGTCGAGAAAGTGACTTGGGAGGCCGAGGAAAACATGCGGAGCAGATATCCACACTTATTCAGCACTTCAGGTATAATTCTAAACCTATTTGAGGACGCACGTTTGTTTTAGAGGTGGAGAATGTGATGACCCAAAATGTTATATTTAAATTTAATAATTAATTGTGTTCTAAGACCTCAAAAAGCACAATTTATCATTCCTCGACTTGCGTGCGCAATCTGTAAAATTTTCCAGAAAGTTTTTATGTGAAAAATGGATTAAAATGTGAATCAGTGCTTTAAAACTCAACTAAGTTGACTTTAGTCAACATTTTGAGCAAACGGACTCAGATCAGTGTTTTGATAGTTTCGGCAGGTCTGTATCATGAGTTTGGACTTAGGCGTATGCCCGGAATCAAATTCCAAGGTCCCTAGCCCGAGATATGGAATTTTTGATGAAAAAATTAAAAGTTTAAGTTCAAATAGTGATTGGATGTCGAATTATGTGCAAATGACCCCGGAATAGAATTTTGATAATTCCAACAGCTCTGTATGGTGATTTTGGATTTAGGAGCGTGATCGAAATTTTATTTGGAAGCCCGTAGTGAAATTAGGCTTGAAATAGCTAAAACAAGAATTTAAGTTTGGAAGTTTGACCGGGGAGTTGAATTTTTGATATCGGTGTCGGAATCCAGTTCCAAAATTTTTTATAGCTCCGTTATTTCATTTATGACTTGTGTGCAAAATCTGAGGTCAATCGGACTTGATTTGATCGGTTTCGACATCGAATGTAGAAGTTGGAAATTCTAAGTTTCATTAAGTTTAAATTGGAACATAATTCGTGGTTTTAGCGTCGTTTTAGGTGATTTGAGGTTTCAAATAAGTTTGTATGATGTTTAGGACTTGTTGGTATATTTGGTTGAGGTCCCGAGGGCCTCAGGTGAGTTTCAGACGGTTAACGGATCAAAGTTGGACTTAAAAAGTTGCTGCAATTTTTCCTCTTATGTTGCATATTCTGGTCTGTGATCGAGCCTAGGTATCGAGCCCAGGGTTGGCGAGGCTCAGGCTCGAGCTTGTGTATCGAAGCCATGATCGAAGGTCCAGCTCGAGGGCCATGATCGAAGGTCCAACTCGAGGGCCATGATCGAAGGTCCAACTCGAGGGCCATGATCGAAGGCAATGCTCGAGGGCCATGATCGAGACCCAAGATCGAGGGTCACAATCGAAGGCTCAGGCTCGATGTCATGATCAAGGCTATGATCGAAGGACCAGGCTCGATGCCATAATCGAGGCCATGACCGAGGTCCAGGCTCGAGCCTGTGATCGAAGCCATGATCGAGGCCTAGGCTTGAGGGCCATGATCGAAGCCACGATCGAGGCCCAATTCGAGGCCCAATTCTGAAGGCTGCCTGGGCAGTTTTATAAAAAGAAGGCATTCGTCCCATTCGCCATTTTTAACAAATTGGAGCTTGAGCAGAGGCGATTTTGGATAGATTTTCAAGGAAAGACATTGGGGTAAGTGATTCTAACTCGGATTTAGTCTATATACAGTAATATATCATTGGTTTCACCATTTAATTAGTGTTTTGAGATTGAAGTTTGGGAAATTTTTTGAAATCTCATAGAAACGAATTTTCGAGATTTCGGTATCGATTCGGAGTCGAATTTGAGTGAAACTGGTATTGTTGGACTCGTAATTGAATGGGTTGTCGGATTTCGTAACTTTTGCTGAATTCCGAGACATGGGCCCCACATACGGATTTTTAATTAATTTTGGGATTTTATTGAACATGTAGTATTTTTTTATAGGATTGATTCCTATAAATTTTAATGATTGTATCGAATTATTTTGGCTAGATTCGAGCCAGACAGAGTTGGATAATCGAGGAAAGGGTCTACTAGTGGATTGAATTGGAGCAAGACGAGGTAAGTCTCTTGTCTAATGTTGTGAGGGGGAAATTACCTCATAGGTGATTAAAGTAAATAGTTGTTGCTAATTGTGGGGGCTACGTACGTACGAGGTGACGAGAGTCCGTGCGTAGCTACTATTAATGCTAAAGTCCGGGTAGTTTAGGACTCAAAGCATGAATTACTTGTATAAATTATATTCTTTGTTTAATTAATATTATTTGATATATATAGATATATATTGTGAATTGTTATATAAAATTATTAAAGGATGGAAATTTCTTATACTTGATTTTCTGTTTAAATTAATTAATTGTTAAGAGAAATTGTTCTTCCTCCTGAATTTATCGTATAATAGATATACTCTCATTCCGGAGGTACATAAGAAAATGTCCTCCTTTCTTGTGGAGCGGGCCGAACGCCTCGGCAAGATGGATGGATCTATGGATCGTGCCGCACGTCTCTCGACAGTGTACACGAAACTCTGGATCGGGCCGTACGACCTCGACAGAAATCATGCTTGATAATAATAATAATTACACGATTTTTTGGACAATTGAATTGTAGCTTGTAAAGTTATTTGATAAATTGAAAATTTATTGAAATTGAATTGCAGCTTGTATAGCTATTTGATAAATTGGAATTTTTATTGAAATTGAAGGATTTAATTAATAGATTGGAAATTATTGCATTTGAAGGATTTTTATTATTTCTGCTAAATAAATAAAATTATTGTTAACTCTGTGAATCATGCTGATTTGGATAATTATAATTTATTCCATTTATTATTGTTGACCCTTAGTGAGTGTCAAATTCGGCCATCTCGTCTCTACCACTTTGAGATTAGGCTTGATACTTACTGTGTCACGAACCAGTTCCACCTATAGGTCGTGATGGCGCCCAACACTATAGCTAGTCAAGCCAACTAATAAATTAAACATATATCGATAAAATTTAAATCCAAGAAAAAATATAAATACCAAATTCTACCAATGTGTATGTCAAGACCTGGTGTCACAAGTGTATGAGCATCTAGTAGATTATACAAAACATCTAATACTGTCTGAAATAAAAATAGACAGAATGAAAAGTACAAGGAGAGACACTAGTAGCTGCAGAATGGCTCAGAAAGGCAGCTCACCACTATGTCCCTGGATAACGTGAGTGTAAGATGATAGGTCCCCCACTAGTACTTATCTCAGGTCCTGCACAAAAAGTGCAGCAAGTGTAGTATGAGTACGTAAGTAACGTGTACCCAGTAAGTATCAAGCCTAATCTCGAAGTGGTAGAGACGAGATGACAGACTTTGACACTCACTATGGGTCAATAATAATAATTGAAATACAACTAGAATATCTAAATCAACATGATTCACAAAATTTACAATAATTTATTTAACCACCAGAAATAATCAAATTCCTTCAAATGCAACAATTCTCAATATATTAATTAAATTCCTTCAATTCAAATAATTTCCAATTTATCAATTAATCTCATTTACAGGAATACCAATTATTTTCTTAACAAGCACGCATAATAATTCATTAAATTCCAAGGATTTTCCAATTTATCAATTAGCTTCGCAAGCTGAAATAAGCTATTAAGGTATCGTGTGATTATTATTATTAAGCACGATTTCTGCCGAGGATGTATGACCCGATCTAGAGTGTCGTGTACACCGCCGAGGGCCGTGCGACACGATCCATAGATGCATCTATCCTGCCGAGGCGTTCGGCCCGCTCCACAAGAAAGGAGGACATTTTCTTATGTACCTCCGGAATGAGAGTATATTTATTATAAGATAAATTCAGGAGAAAGAACAATTTCTCTTAACAATTAATTAACTTAAAACGAAAATCAAGTATATGAGATTTCCATTCTTTAATATTTTTATCTAACAATTCATATATATATATATATATATATATATATATATATATATATATATATATATATATATATATATATATATATATATATATATATATATATATATATATATATATATATATATATATATATATATATATATATATAATACAATTTACCCAAGTAATTCATGCTTCGAGTCCTAAACTACCCGAACTTTAGCATTAATAGTAGCTACGCACGGACTCTCGTCACCTCGTGCGTACATAGCCCCCACAATTAGCAATAATTATTTAATTTTTAATCACCTACGAGGAAATTTCCCCCTCACAAGATTAGACACGAGACTTACGTCGTCTTGCTCCAATTTAATCCATCAGAAGGCCTTTTCCATGATTATCCAACTATGTATGGCTCAAATCTAGCCAAAATAATTCGATACAATCACTAAAAATTATTGGAATCAATTCTATAAGAAAATACTACATTTTCAATAAAAAAAATCCGAAATTAATTAAAAATTCGTCTGTGGGGCCCAAGTCTCGGAATCCGATGAAAGTTACGAAATATGAACGCCCGCTCAACCACGAGTCTATCCATACTAAAATCACTAAATTCCGATAACAATTCAGCCCTCAAATCCTCAAATCTATCCAAGAGGGTTTTCAAACTTTTCCAACTCAATTCACCAATTAAATGATAAAAATAGTGACGGATTCGGGTAATTTAACCAATATTGAGTTAAGAACACTTACCCCGTTATTTTCTCTGAAAATCTCCCAAAAATCGCCTAAATCCGAGCTCCAAATCGTTAAAACCATTTTCAGAACTTAAACTCTATGCCCAGTGATTTCTTCTACGCGATCGCAAACTTCCTCACACGATCGCGTAGCACAAATATTTTCTGCCCAAACATTAACCCTATGCGATCGCATCAAGTTCCATGCGACCGCGATGCACCAGGATCTGACTCTACGCAATCGCATCCCTCTTTACGCGATCGCGTAGAACAAATCCACCTCTGCCTAAATTACTCTACGCGATCGCAGACCAACTTACGCGATCGCGTATAAGGAAATCAGAAGAAAATACCAGCAATGTTCGAAAGGCCAAAAGTGATCTGTTAGTAGTCTGAAACTCACCTGAGCCCCTCGGGACCTTGACCAATTATACCAACGAGTCCCAAAATATCATACGAACTTAGTCGAACCCTCAAATCACACCAAACAACGCTAAAACCACGAATCATCCCCCAATTCAAGCTTAATAAAACTTAAGATTTCCAACTTCTACATTATGTACCGAAACCTATCAACTCAAGTCCGATTGACCTCAAATTTTGCACACAAGTCATAAATGACATAACGGAGCTATGTAAATTTTCGGATTTCAACCCAAACACTTCCAAATCCCGAACCAACCATCCTCGCAAGTCATAAATTATTAAAAGCACATACGGAAAGTTTTGTTTTAGTGAATGGGTTTCTAAAAGTTAAAATGACCGGTTGGGTCATTACATTCTCCACCTCTTAAACAAATGTTCATTCTCGAACGGGTTTAGAATTGTACATGGAGTGCTGAATAAGTGTGGATATCTGCTCTGCATGTCTTCTTCGGCCTCCCAAGTCGCTTCCTCGACTGGTTGGCCCCTCCACTGGACTTTTACTATAGAAATCTTCTTGGACCTCAACTGGCGAACCTGTTTATCAACAGTGGCAACTGGTTGTTCTTCATAGCCCAAACTATTATCTAGCTGAACTGTGCTAAAGTCCAACACATGTGATAGGTCAGCATGATACTTCCGGAGCATAGATACATGAAAAAACAGATGAACTCCCGATAGACTGGGAGGCAATGCAAGCTCATAAGCAACTTCCCCAACTCATCTCAATACCTCAAATGGGTCTATAAACCTTGGGCTCAACTTGCCCTTCTTCCCGAATCTCATAATTCCATTCATCGGCAAAACCTTCAAGAGAACTTATTCACCTACCATAAATGATAAATGACGCGCTTTCTGATCCGCGTAACTCTTCTGTTTGGACTGTGCTGTACGAAGTCTCTCCTGAATCAACTTTACCTTTTCCAAGGCATCCTTTACCAAATTAGTACCATATAACTTAGCCTCACCGAGCTCAAACCATCCGATAGGTGAACGGCATCGACGGCCATATAAAGCCTCAAATGGAGTCATCTCGATGCTGGATTGATAACTGTTATTATAAGCAAACTCGGCCAAAGGCAGGAAACGATCCCACTGACCTTCAAAGTCAATCACACATGCCCTGAGCATATCCTCCAAAATCTGAATTGTCCGCTCTGACTGCCCGTCGGTCTACGGATGAAAGGTTGTGCTGAGCTCTACACGGGTCCCCAACTCACTATGTACTGCTCTCCAGAAATGTGAAGTAAACTGAGGGCCTCTATCTAATATGATGGAAATTAGCACGCCGTGCAACCGATCTATCTCCTGAATATAAATCTGGGCCAACCTCTCTGAAGTATACTAAGTCACAACATGAATAAAATGTGCCAACCTGGTCAACCTATCAATAATGACCCAAACTGCATCAAACTTCCGCAAGGTTCGCGGCAACCCAACTACAAAGTCCATAGGGATGCGTTCCCATTTCCATTCTGGTATAGTCATCTGCTGAAGTAGGCCGCCTGGCCTCTAGTGCTCATATTTAACTTGCTGGCAATTTAGACACCTAGCTACATACTTAACTATGTCCTTTTTCATTCGTCTCCACCAGTAATGTTGCCTCAAATAACGATACATCTTCGTAGCACCTGGATGAATAAAATACCGAGAACTGTGTGCCTCCTCTAGGATCTTTTTCCTCAGTCCATCCACATTAGGAACACATAGACGATCCTGGAGTCGCAGAACACCATTCGCTCCAATAGTAACTTCCTTGGCACCACCTCGTAGTACCGTTTCTCGAAGAACCATCAAGTGTGGATCATCATACTGACGAGCCTTGATCTGTTCAAATAGTGAAGACTGAGCTACAACACATGCAAGAACTCGGCTGGGCTCTGAAATGTCTAGCCGCACAAGTATGTTGGCCAAGGACTGAATATCCAAAGCTAATGGCCTCTCCTCTGCTGAAATGAAAGCCAAACTACCCATACTCTCCGCCTTTCTACTCTAGGCGTCTGCAACCACATTTGCTTTGCCCGGATGATACATGATAGTAATATCATAATCTTTTAGTAACTTAATCCATCTGCGCTGTCTCAGATTTAGGTCCTTCTGCTTGAACAAATACTGCAAACTGTGATGATCAGTGTAAACTTCACAAGACACCCCATAAAGATAATGCCTCAAAATCTTTAGAGCGTGAACAATTGTAGCTAACTCCAAATCATGTACTGGATAATTCTTCTTGTTGGGCTTCAGCTGATGTGAAGCATATGCAATAACTCGCCCTTCCTGCAACAATACACAACCCAATCCAACACGTGAAGCGTCATAATACACCGTATACATCCCCGAGCCGGAAGGCAACACTAACACTGGTGCTGTAGTCAATGCTTTCTTGAGCTTCTGAAAGCTCACCTCACAATCATCAGACCATCGGAACGGAGCACCTTTCTGGGTTAATCTGGTCAAAGGCACTGCAATAGATGAAAAACCCTCCATAAATCGACGATAATAACCTGCTAAACCCAGAAAACTCCTGATCTCAGTTGCCAAAGTGGGACGATGCCAATTCTGAACTGCCTCAATCTTTTTGGGATCAACCTTAATACCATCACCCGATACAATATGCCCAAAAAATGCTACAGACTCTAGCCAGAACTCACATTTGGAGAACTTAGCATATAGCTTTTCTTCCCGCAATGTTTGAAGCACTACTCTTATATGCTGCTCGTACTCCTCCTTACTACGCGAGTAGATCAAAATGTCATCAATGAAGACAATGACAAATGAATCAATATATGGCCTGAATACCCTGTTCATCAAATCCATAAACATTGTCGGGGCATTAGTTAAACCAAAAGACATTACCAGAAACTTATAATGACCATAGCTAGTACAGAAAGCAGTTTTCGGAACATCCGAATCTCGAATCTTCAACTGATGATACCCTGACCTCAAGTCGATCTTAGAGAACATCCTAGCACCATGTAACTGGTCCAATAAGTCATCGATACACGGCAACGAGTACTTGTTTTTAAAAGTAACTTTGTTTAATTGGCGATAATCAAGACACATTCGCATTGTGCCATCCTTATTCTTCACAAATAATATCGGTGAACCCCAAGGTGATACACTCGGTCTGACGAACCCTTTGGCTAGTAACTCCTCAAGATGTTCTTTTAACTCTTTCAATTCTTTCGGAGCCATGCGATACGGTGGAATAGATATAGGATGAGTATCTGGAGCCAAGTCAATACAGAAATCAATATTACGATCAGGTGGCATACCTGGAAGATCCGAAGGAAATACATCGGAGAACTCCCGAACTACATGCACTGAATCAATAGCCGGAGTCTCTGCGGTGGTATCCCGAACATAAGCTAGATAAGCTAAACAACCCTTCTCAACCATGTGTTGAGCCTTTATAAAAGAAATCACTCGATTAAATAAACTAACCGACGAACCTTTCCACTCCAGCCTAGGCAAAGATGGAATAGCCAAGGTAATAGTTTTGGCATGACAATCTAGAATAGCATGATATGGAGATAACCAGTCCATACCCAGAATAATTTCAAAATCGGTCATCTCGAGCAATAAGAGATCTGCTCTAGTTTCATAACCACATAATGTAATAATACAAGACCGGTAGATCCGGTTCACAATAACAAAATCGCCTATAGGAGTGGACATATAAACAGGAGTACTCAAGGAGTCACGAGAAATACCCAAGAATGGATCAAATAGAGAAGACACATATGAATACGTGGATCCTGGATCAAATAATACTAAGGAATCCTTGCCGCAAACACAAATAATACTTGTAATCACAGCATCTGAGGCCTCTGCATCTGGTCTAGCCAAAAAAGCATAGAACCGAGCTGGAGCGCTAACTGGCTGGCCTCCGCCTGGCTGACCTATACCTCTAGGACGACTCCTACCCACCTGTCCTCCACCTCTTGGTGGTCGGACTACTGATGGAGCAACTAGTCCGATAAGCATAGGCTGCTGACCCTGCTGTACTGGTCTACCCCGAAGCCTGGGGCAAAACCTCCGCATGTGACTGGGATCCCCGCACTCGTAACAACTCTTCGGTGCGATGGGCTGCTGACTAAGTGTCTGGCCCTGGGGAACCGAATACCCACTGGGAGGGTAGAATATACCTGTCCAGGAAGATACGGGTGAACCTGTCCCAAGTCATGGGAGGAGAATCTGCTGGTCTACCAAGAATATAATACTGCCACCATCTACGGGCCCTGCCCTCTAGCTGAAAAGTAGCGAAGTCAACCCCATGAGATTCTAATATCCTCATGTTGTGCAGTCTGTCCCTGCAACGATCAATGAAGTCCTGTGGATCCTCATGTCGCTTACCTCCAAAGACAGAAGGATGTAGTCTAGTCCATCGGTCCAATAGTTTCTGAGGATCGGCGACTACAGCTGGCCTGGGCTCAGGTGTAGCTGCTGCCACTGGCTGGGCTCCACCCACGGGTAGTGCACCCTGGGTCTGATATACATCAGCTGCCTATCCATGAGCCTACGCGGTAGGGGTCTGTGCTCCACCGCCCGCCTGAGATGTGGCTGGGTCTGCCGGAAATAAATCGGCCTGAGTTATATTGTCCATGAACCGCAGCATACGACCCATGACATCATGAAATCCCGGTGTAGATGTGAAATCCACCGGAGCTGGATCTGCCACAGGCACCTCATCATGTTTCTCAACAATGTGGTTCTCTGTTGGAACCACTGGCGGCATAACTGGAATAGTCCTGGGACGTTCTTGCCCTCTACCATGGGGTGGAGTCCTCCCTCGGCCTCTAGCAACTGGGGGAGTAGCTCTTCCCTGGTCTGGAACCTCATTCGAGCGCGTTCTCACCATATGTGTGAGAATAAGAGAAGGATATTTATTACTACATTAATTGCACAATGGAATATGAAGAAAGGTAGTTTCCTAACACCCTATAGCCTATCGAAGATAAGTATAGACGTCTCTGTACCGATCCGCAAGACTCTATTAAGTCTGCTCAAAACGTGTGAGACCTACGTGAACCTAGTGCTCTGATACCATGTTGTCACGACCCAATTCCACCTATAGGTCGTGATGGCGCCCAACACTATAGCTAGGCAAGCCAACTAATAAATTAAACATATATCGATAAAATTTAAATCCAAGAAAAAATATAAATATCAAATTCTACCAATGTGTGTGCCAAGACCTGGTGTCATAAGTGTATGAGCATCTAGTAGATTATACAAAACTTCTAATATTGTCTGAAATAAAAATAGACAGAATGAAAAGTGCAAGGAGAGACACTAGTAGCTGCAGAACGGCTCAGAAAGACAGCTCACCACTATGCACCTGGATAACATGAGTGTAAGACGATAGGTCCCCCACTAGTACTTGTCTCAGGTCCTGCACCAAAAAGTGCAGCAAGTGTAGTATGAGTACGTAGGCAATGTATATCCAGTAAGTATCAAGCCTAATGTCGAAGTGGTAGAGACGAGATGGCCGACTTTGACACTCACTATGGGTCAATAATAATAATTAAAATACAACTAGAATATCTAAATCAGCATGATTCATAGAATTTACAATAATTTATTTAACCAGAAGAAATAATCAAATTCTCTCAAATGCAACAATTCTAAATATATTAATTAAATTCCTTCAGTTCAAATAATTTCCAATTTATCAATTAATCTCATTTACAGGAATAACAATTATTTTCTTAACAATCAGGCATAATAATTCATTAAATTCCAAGGATTCTCCAATTTATCAATTAGCTTCGCAAACTGAAATAAGCTATTAAGGTATCATGTGATTATTATTATTAAGCACGATTTCTATCGAGGACGTACGACCTAATCCAGAGTATCGTGTACACTGCCGAGGGACGTGCGGCATGATCCATAGATGCATCTATCCTGCCGAGACGTTTGTCCCGCTCCACAAGAAAGGAGGACATTTTCTTATGTACCTCCGGAATGAGAATATATTTATTATAAGATAAATTCAGAAGGAAGAACAATTTCTCTTAACAATTAATTAATTTAAACAGAAAATCAAGCATTTGATCCATCCTTTAATATATATCTCTTAACAATTAACAAATGATGTGTGCTTTTTCATGTGTTGTTATATAACAATTAAGACACATAATTCAAATAGCATGTAACAATTAATGCAGGAATTCAAGAATTAATATTTGACAAAGAATATGAGAGAAACAATTATTATAATAATTAATTCATGATTTAAAATAATTTATGATTTTTCAAGTAAGCAGGCAAACAATTAATTTGACGACGTCTAGACACTCGTCACCTCGCCTATACGCCATTCGCATGCAATTCACATAACAAATAACTTAAGAGTTCTATTCCCTCAAGTCAAGTTTAACCACGACACTTACCTCGCTTTGCAAATTCCAATCAATTATTCAACCACAACTTTTCCTTTTAAATTTGCCTCCGAAAGCTTCAAATCTATTCACAAACAATTCAATATATTCAATACGAATCAAAGGAATTAATTCCATATGAATTTATAAATTTTCCGGATAAAACTCCAAAATTCATTAAAATATTCGGTAGTGGGACTCACATCCCAAATCTCGGAAACACTTACACAATCTGAACACCCGTTCCGATACGAGTCCAACCATACAAAATTTATCGAATTCTGATGTCAAATGGACCTTCAAATCTTAAATTTTCATTTTTGGAAGATTTTATAAAAATACCAATTTCTTCCATCTAAATCAGAAATAAATGATGAATATAGACTTAGATTTATGAAATACAATCACTATATGATGAAGAACACTTACCAAGTTCGAAATCGTGAAAAACTCCTTTGAAATCGCCCCTAAACCGAGTTCGAATTGAGGGTTTGTGAAAAATGGGAAAAATCCCGTTTTGGTTCTGTTTTAAGTCACAGGGGTCAGGCCTTCTTCGCATTCGCGAAGGGCCTATCGCATTCGCGATGAGTAGCAGCCCGTGGCTTTCACATTCGTGAGTCCTCCTTCGCGTTCGCGAAGGGTTTCCCCCCTGGTCTTCGCGTTCGCGAGGCATTGCTCGCGATCGCGATGAAGGAATGATCAACCCTCCCCCAGGTGTGCCTAACACTACGCGTTCGCGAGGAGCTGGTCGCATTCGCGAAGGGTAATGCCCCCATCGCTTCGTATTCATGACCAAGCCTTCGCGTTCGCGAAGAAGAAAACTTCAGCTGCCCAATTTACTCTTCGCATTCGTGAGAGTACCTTCGCAAACGCGAAGAAGGACATGCCAGAACACCTGCTGTAGCAAAATACCAGATTTTCAAAGTCCAAAACATCCCGTAGCCTATCCGAAACACATCCGAGCCCTCGGGGCTCCAAACCAAACATGCACACAAGTCTTGAAATATCATACAAACTTGCTCGCTCGATCAAATCGCCAAAATAACACCTAGAACTACGAACCGGACACCAAATCAAAGGAAGTTTTCAAGAAAACTTTAAAACTTATATTTTTACAACCGGACGTCCGAATCACGTCAAATCAACTCTGATTCTCACCAAATTCGGCAGACAAGTCATAAAATATTATAGTGCACCTCTACCGAGCTCCAAAACCAAAATACGGACCCTAGGTCAATAAATCCAACATCAGTAATTTCTTAGAAATTATTAAGCTTCCAAGCTTTTAATGTTTCATCAAAATTCCATATCTCGGGCTAGGGACCTCGGAATTCGATTCCGGGCATATGCCCAAGTCCCAAATCACGATACGGACCTATTGGAATTGTCAAATCACTGATCCGGGTCCGTTTGCTCAAAATTTTGACCAAAGTCAACCCAATTGAGTTTTAAAGCTCTATTTCACCTTTTAATCCATTTTTCACATAAAAACTTTCCGAAAAATTGTTCGGACAATGCACGCAAGTCGAGGAATGATAAATGATTCTTTTCGAGGTCTTAGAACACATAATTACTTATTAAATTTAAAGAAGACATTTTGGGTCATCACATTCTCCACCTCTAAAATAATCGTTCGTCCTCGAACGAAGTTAGAAACAAAAAAGTACCTGAGCTGGTGAATAAGTATGGATATTTACTCCGCATCTCTGACTCGGACTCCCAGGTAGTTGCCTCTACCGGTTGACCTCTCCATTTCACCCGAACTGAAGGATAACTCTTTGACCTCAACTGTCGGACCTGCCGGGCTAGAATAGCCACCGGCTCCTCCTCGTAAGTCAAATTTTTGTCCAATTGGACTGAGCTGAAATCTAACACATGGGACGGATCACCATGATATTTTTGGAGCATAGACATATGGAAAACCGGATGAACCGTTGATAAATTAGGTGGTAATGCAAGCTTGTAGGCTACTTCACCCATCCTTTCAAGAATTTCAAAGGGTCCGATATACCTAGGGCTCAACTTGCCCTTCTTTCCGAACCTCATTACACCTTTCATAGGTGAAACTCAGAGCAATATTCTTTATCCAACCATGAATACAATATCACAAACTTTACGATCGGCATAACTCTTTTGCCTAGACTGAGCTGTGCGAAGTCGATCCTGAATAATCTTGACCTTATCTAAGGCATCTTGTACCAAATCGGTACCCAATAACCGAGCCTCTCCCGATTCAAACCAGCCAACTAGCGAACGACATCACCTTCCATATAATGCCTCATATGGAGCCATCTGAATGCTGGATCGGTAGCTATTATTATTATAAGCAAACTCCATAAGTGGCAAGAAATGATCCCAAGAACCTCCAAAGTCTATAACACAAGTGCAGAGCATATCTTCTAATATCTGAATAGTGCACTCCGACTGTCCGTCTGTCTGTGGATGAAATGTTGTACTCAACTCCACCCGCGTGCCTAACTCACATTGTACAGCCCTCCAGAAATGTGAGGTAAACTGTGTACCTAGATCTGAAATAATAGACACGGGCACACCGTGAAGGCGGACAATCTCACGAATGTAAATTTCAGCTAACCTCTCTGAAGAATAGGTAACTGCCACTGGAATGAAATGTGCTGACTTGGTCAACCTGTCCACAATGACCCAAACTGCGTCAAATTTTTTCTGAGTCCGTGGAAGCCCAACAACAAAATACATAGTGATACGCTCCCACTTCCACTCAGGAATTTCTAACTTGTGAAGCAAACCACCAGGTCTCTGATGCTCGTACTTAACTTGCTGATAATTCAGACACCGAGCTACATATGCAACTATATCCTTTTTCATTCTCCTCCACTAGTAATGTTGCTGCAAATCTTGATACATTTTGGCGGTACCTGGATGAATAGAATACCTGAAACTGTGTGCTTCTTCAAGAGATAATTCACGAAGCCCATCCACATTAGGCACACAAATACGACCCTGCATTCGCAGAACCCCATCTTCCCCCACAGCAACCTGTTTGGCATCACCGGGCCGCACCGTGTCCTTAAGGACAAGTAAATGAGGATTATCATACTACCTCTCTCTAATGCGCTCATATAAAGAAGACCGAGTGACTGTGCAAGCTAGAACTCGACTGGGTTATGAAACATCTAACCTCACGAACTGATTAGCCAAAGTCTGAACATCTACAGCTAATGGCCTTTCACCAACCGAAATATACGCAAGACTGCCCATACTCACAGCCTTTCTACTCAAAGCATCGGCCACTACATTGGCCTTTCCGGGGTGATACAAAATGGTGATATCATAGTCTTTCAACAACTCCAACCATCTTCTTTGCCTCAAATTAAGATCTTTTTGTTTGAACAGATACTGAAGGCTACGATGATCAGTAAATACCTCACACGAGACACCGTAGAGGTAATGCCTCCAAATCTTTAGCGCATGAACAATGGCTGCCAATTCTAAGTCATGAACAGGATAATTCTTCTCGTGAACTTTCAATTGACACGACGCATATGCAATTACCTTGCCATCTTGCATTAATACTGCACCAAGCCCAATATGAGATGCGTCATAATATACCGTATACGATCGTGAACCTGTGGGTAATACCAACACTGGCGTCGTAGTCAAAGCAGTTTTGAGCTTCTGAAAGCTCATCTCACACTCATCTGACCATCTGAATGGGACACCTTTCTGGGTTAATCTAGTCAATGGGCTTGCTATAGATGAAAACCCTTCCACGAACCGATGATAATAACCTGCTAAACCTAGGAAACTCCAGATCTCTGTAACCGAAGTAGGTCTAGGCCAATTCTGAATAGCCTCAATCTTCTTAGGATCTACCTTTATGCCTTCTGCCGATACAACATGTCACAAAAAGGCAACTGAGTCTAACCAAAACTTACATTTTGAAAACTTGGCATATAACTGATTATTCTTCAAAGTGTGAAGCACACTTCGAAGATGTTGATCATGCTCCTCTCAACTGGTGGAGTAAATTAAGATATCATCAATGATTACAACTACAAAAGAGTCCAAATAATGCTTGAACACCCTATTCATCAAATCCATAAATACTGATGAGGCATTTGTCAACCCAAATGACATCACTAGGAATTCGTAATGCCCATACCGCGTTCGAAAAGCTGTTTTAGGGACATCAGATGCCCTGATCTTCAACTGATGGTAACCAGACCTCAAATCGATCTTTGAAAATACCTTAGCACCTTGAAGCTGATCAAATAAGTCATCAATTCTTGGCAGCGGATATTTATTTTTGATAGTGGACTTGTTCAACTGCCGATAGTCTATACACATCCGCATAGAGCCATCTTTCTTCTTTACAAATAACACTGGTGCACCCCAGGGCGAGACACTGGGTCTAATGAATCCCTGATCAAGAAAGTCTTGTAACTTCTTTTTCAATTCTTTCAACTCTAGCGGGGCCATGCGGTATGGTAGAATAGAAATGGGTTGAGTGCCCGGAGCCAAATCAATACAGAAGTCAATATCTCTATCGGGAGGCATCCCCGGCAGATCTGCAGGAAATACTTCTGGAAATTCACGAACAACTGGTACTGAGTCCATAGAAGGGACAACCGCACTGGGATCGCGAATATAAGCCAAATAGGCTAGACACCCTTTCTCTACCATACGCCAGCCGAGCTTTCATATAAGAAATAACCCTGTTGGCAGAATGGCCAGGAGTTCCTTTACACTCTAACCGAGGTAACCCCAGCATAGCTAGGGTCACTGTCTTGCCATTACAATCCAATATAGCATGATAAGTAGACAACCAATCCATACCCAAGATGACATCAAAATCTACCATATCAAGAAGTAGAAGATCCACACTAGTCTCAAGATTACCAATAGTAACCACACACAAACGATAGACATGATCTACGACAACAGAGTCTCCCACCGATGTAGATACACACACAAAAGCACTCAGAGAATCATAAGGCACAACTAAATATGAAGCAAAATAGGAGGACACATAGGAATAAGTAGATTCTGGATCAAATAGAACTGAAGCATCTCTATGGCAAACTAGAATAATACCTGTGATCATAACATCAGATGACTCGGCCTCAGGCCTAGCTGAAAAAGCATAAAATCGGGGTTGGGCCCCACCACTACGAACTGCGTCCCTGGGATAGCCTCTAACTAACTGGCCTCCACCTCTAACAGTCTGACCTTCACCTCTAATGGCCTGACCTCCACCTTTAATGGCCTGATCTCCACCTCTAGCTACCTGACCCCTACCTTTAGCTAGCTGAGTAGGAAGTGAAGCAACCGGTGTCGGTATGATAGCACGAGAATCCTGCCGAGATCTGTTACTCGCCAATCTAGGGCAATACCTCCTGATGTGACCAATGTTTCCACACTCATATCACCCATCCTGATGTCGTGGCTGCTGAAGCTGAAGCTGACCCAAATAGGCCGGATAACCGCTGTAATAACTCTAGAGGGGTGAAACACTGATAGGAGCAGAATGTGCACTGAATGCCGACTGTCCAGAGTAAGGCATAATAGGACCGTGACTCTCTGAAGCACTGGGAGATGCATGAAGTGATGAATGAAACGGTCTGGAAGGATGACCCCTACCAAAATTACCTCTGCCTCCAGATGAGGCACCACTGAAACCACTGAACCGACGAGGCCTCTTATCGGACCTCTTCCCTCTCTCCTGTGCAAGAACCATCTCGATCTTCCTTGCGACATTAGCAACTGCCTGAAAAGAAATCTCACTCCCGGTTTCCTTAGCCATCTGAAGTCTGATAGGATGAGTGAGTCCCTGAATAAACCTCCTTACTCTCTTTCCCTCCGTAGGTAGTAAAAAGAGAGCATGACAGGCCAAATCCACAAAACGGGATTCATACTGGGTAACAGTCATACTGCCCTGCTGTAGACACTCAAATTGCTTGCAGAATTCCTCTCTCAGTGTGATAGGGAGAAACTTCTTCAGAAATAGCTGAGAGAACTGCTCCCAAGTAAGTGCAGGCAATCCGACTGGTCGGGTCAATGTATAATCTCTCTACCACCTCTTGGCAGAACCCGTCATCTGAAATACAGTAAAATCAACCCCATTGGTCTCAACTATACCCATGTTCCGCAGCACCTCATGGCAACGTTCAAGATAATCCTGTGGGTCCTTAGAAGGTGTACCACTGAAGTGAACTGGAAAGAGATTGGTAAACTTATCCAGTCTCAATAAGGCCTCAAAAGACATGGCGGGCCTATCACCGATCTGTGCCACAACAACTGGATGAACTACCCCAACTGGCGGGGCTGCTGGAGCCTGATTCTGGGGAGCCATCTGCTCCGGAGCGGGAGTAGTGGGAGTAGTGGGAGTTTGTGCTCCCCTAGCCTGTGAGATGGCTGGTGCCACTGGAAATATACCATTCTAGGCCACGCCCTCCATAAGACTTACCAAATGGACTAGAGCATCCTGAAGTACTGAAGTGGCTATGAATCCTTCGGGGACCTGAACTGGTCCAACTGGTACATTCTGAACTGGAACTTCCTCCTGAAGATCCACCTGAGGTTCTATAATAGGTGTAGCTGCTCGAGCTCTGGACTGAGCTCTACCTCAGCCTCTGCCTCGGCCTCTAGCATGACCTCGACCTCGACCTCTACCCCTGGCCATAGTTGCCACCGGGGGTTCTGGTCCCTGTCCATCGGTAGAGGTATTACGTGTTCTCACCATCTGCGAGAGAATAAGAGTAGAATGGTTCAATCATCGATGATAGAATAAAATCGCACGACAGAATAAGAAAGAAGTGATATTGTTCCTAAACTTCATAGCCTCTGAGAGATAAGTACAGACGTCTCCGTACCGATCCTTCAGACTCTACTAAGCTTGCTCGTGACTCGTGAGACCTATGTAACCTAGTGCTTTGATACCAACTGTCACGACCCGAAATTCCCACCTTCAGACCGTGATGGCGCCTAACAATTCACTTGCTAGGCAATCCACCGTTAGAATAATATTAACCAATTTTTAAAAAATCTTTAAATTATTAATAATCAAAGAAACAAATGCGGAAGCAAAGTTTGAAATATAGTGAAATAACCCATAAAAATAACGGTGTCTAAATACCATCCCAGAATTGGTGTCATAAGTGCACGAGCTTCTAGAATAATATAAATAAAGATCTGAATAAAATAAAGTTGTCTGGAAATAAACACACAGGTAAAGTAAAATAGACGGGGACTTCAGAACTGCGGATGCCATGCAGTTATAACTCAAGTCTCCTCCGAGTAGCTGAAATCCGAGCAAGTCTATGGCACGCCGCTGGGACCAACTCCGAAATCTGCACAAGAAGTGCAAAGTGTAGTATCAGTACAACCGACCCCATGTATTGGTAAGTGCTGAGCCTAACCTCAACGAAGTAGTGACGAGGCTAAGGCGGGTCACTTACATTACCTGTACGCAATATTAATAACAACAACAATAATAGAAATAAATCAGGTAACTCATTTATAATAATTGAATCCAACTCAGCAGTCATAACCAATTATCATTTCCATCAATTCTGTTGCAGCGTGCAACCCGCGTTGTAAATACCAACTTCCGAAAATATCATGGTGTTCCGTCCCATGTGTTAGATTTCAGCTCAGTCCAATTGGATAAAGATTTGACTTACGAGGAGGAGCCGGTGGCTATTCTAGCATGGCAGGTTCGACAATTGTTGGTATCAGAGCACTAGGTTACATAGGCCTCACGAGTCACGAGCAAGTTTAGTAGAGTCTAAAGGATTGGTACGGAGACGTCTGTCTTTATCTCTCAGAGGCTATGAAGTTTAGGAACAATATCACTTCTTTCTTATTCTGTCGTGCAATTTTATTCTATCATCGATGATTGAACCATTCTACTCTTATTCTCTCGCAGATGGTGAGAACACGTAATACCTCTACCGATGGATAGGGACTAGAACCCCCGGTGGCAACTATGGCCAAGGGTAGAGGTCGAGGCCGAGGTCGTGCTAGAGGCCGAGGTAGAGCTTAGTCCGGAGCTCGAGCAGCTGCACCTATTATAGAACCTCAGGTGGATATTCAGGAGGAAGTTCCAGTTCAGAATGTACCATTTGGACCAGTTCAAGTCCCGGAAGGATTCATAGCCACTCCAGTACTTCAGGATGCTCTAGTCCGTTTGGTAAGTCTTATGGATGGCGTGGCCCAGAATGGTACATTTCCAGTGGCACCAGACATCTCACGGGCTAGGGGAGGAGCACAAACTCCCACTACTCCTGCTCCGGAGCAGATGGCTCCCCAGAATCAGGCTCCAGCAGCCCCGCTAGTTGGGGTAGTTCAGCCAGTTGTTACGGCATAGATCGGTGATAGGCCCGCCATGTCTTTTGAGGCCTTATTGAGACTGGATAAGTTCACTAAGCTCTTTTCAGTTCACTTCAGTGGTACACCTTCTGAGGACCCACAGGATTATCTTGAATGCTGCCACGAGGTACTGCGGAACATGGATATAGTTTAGACCAATGGAGTTGATTTTACAGTATTTCAGATGACGGGTTCCGCCAAGAGGTGGTGGAGAGATTATACATTGACCCCACCAGTCGAATTGCCTGCACTTACCTGGGAGCAGTTCTCTCAGCTATTTCTAGAGAAGTTCCTCCCTATCACACTGAGAGAGGAATTCCACAAGCAATTTGAGCGTCTACAATAGGGCAGTATGACTGTTACTCAGTATGAGTCCCGTTTTGTGGATTTGGACCATCATGCTCTCCTTTTACTACCTACGGAGGGAGAGAGAGTGAGGAGGTTTATTGAGGGACTCACTCACCCAATCAGACTTCAGATGGCCAAGGAGACCGAAAGTGAGATTGTTTTTCAGGTGGCTGCTAATGTAACAAGGAGGATCGAGATGGTTCTTGCACAAGAGTGAGGGTAGAGGTCTGATAAGAGGCCTCGTCAGTTTGGTTGTTACAGTGGTGCCTCTTCTGGAGGCAGAGGTAATTTTGGTAGGGGTCATCCTCCCAGACCGTTTCATTCAGCACTTCATGTATCTCCTGGTGCTTCAGGGAGTCACGGTCCTATTATGCCTTACTCTGGGCAGACAGTGCACATTCAGCTCCTATCAGTGCACCACCACTCCAGAGTTATTAAAGCGGTTATCCGACCCATTTTGTTCAGCTTCAGCTTCAGTAGCCACAGTATCAGGATGGTTGTTATGAGTGTGGGAACATTGGTCACATCAGGAGGTATTGCCCTAGATTGGCGAGTAATAGATCTTGACAGGATTCTCATGCCATCATACCGGCACTAATTGCTTCACCTTCTGCTCAGCAGCTAGAGGTAGTGGTCAGGCAGCTAGAGGTGGAGGTCAGGCCATTAGAGGTGGAGGTCAGACCATTAGAGGTGGAGGCCAGCTAGTTAGAGGCCGTCCCAGAGATGCAGCTCAGAGTGGTGGGGCCCAACCCCGATTTTATGCTTTTCCAGCTAGGCCTGAGGCTGAGTCGTCTGATGCTGTGATCACAGGTATTATTCCAGTTTTCCATAGAGATGCTTCAGTTCTATTTGATCCAGGATCTACTTATTCCTATGTGTCCTATTTTGCTTCATATTTGGTTGTGCCTTGTGATTCTCTGAGTGCTTCTATGTGTGTATCTACACCGGTGGGAGACTCTGTTATAGTAGATCATGTCTATTGTTCGTGTGTGGTTACTATTGGTAATCTTGAGACTAGTTTGGATCTTCTATTTCTTGATATGGTAGATTTTGATGTCATCTTGGGTATGGATTGGCTGTCTCCCTATCATGCTATATTGGACTGTCATGCCAAGACAGTGACCCTAGCTATGCCGATGTTACCTCGGTTAGAGTGGAAAAGAACTCCTGGTCATTCTGCCAGCAGGGTTATTTCTTATATGAAAGCTCGGCGTATGGTAGAGAAAGGGTGTCTAGCCTATTTGACTTATATTCGCGATCCCAATGCGGATGTTCCTTCTATGGACTCAGTATCAGTTGTTCGTGAATTTCCAGAAGTATTTCCTACAGATCTGCCGGGGATGACACCCGACAGAGATATTGATTTCTGTATTAATTTGGCTCCGGGCACTCAGCCCATTTCTATTCCACCATACCGTATGGCCCCGCCAGAGTTGAAAGAATTGAAAGAGCAGTTACAAGACTTTCTTGATCAGGGATTCATTAGACCCAGTGTTTTGCCCTGGCGTGCACTAGTATTATTTGTAAAGAAGAAAGATGGCTCTATGCGGATGTGTATAGACTATCGGCAGTTTAACAACGCCACTATCAAAAACAAATATCCGCTGCCAAGAATTTATGACTTATTTGATCAACTTCAGGGTGCTAAGTTATTTTCAAAGATCGATTTGAGGTTTGGTTACCATCATTTGAGATTAGGGCATCTGATATCCCTAAAACAGCTTTTCAAATGCGGTATGGGCATTACGAATTCCTAGTGATGTAATTTGGGTTGACAAATGCCCCCAGAAGCATTTATGGATTTGATGAATCGGGTGTTCAAGCCTTATTTGGACTCTTTTGTAGTTGTATTCATTGATGATATCTTAATTTACTCCAGCAGTCGAGAGGAGCATGAGCACCATCTTCGAAGTGTGCTTCACACTTTGAAGAATAATCAGTTATATGCCAAGTTTTCAAAATGTGAGTTTTGGTTAGACTCAGTTGCCTTTTTGGGATATGTTGTATCGGCAGAAGGCATAAAGGTGGATCCTAAGAAGATTGAGGCTGTTCAGAATTGGCCTAGACCTACTTCGGTTATAGAGATTCGGATTTACCTGGGTTTGGCAGGTTATTATCGTCAGTTCGTGGAAGGGTTTTCATCTATAGCAAGCACATTGACCAGACTAACCCAGAAGGGTGTCCCATTCAGATGGTCAGACGAATGTGAGTTGAGCTTTCAGAAGCTCAAAACCGCTTTGACTACGACGCCAGTGTTGGTATTACCCACAGGTTCAGGATCGTATACGGTATATTGTGATACATCTCACATTGGGCTTGGTGCAGTATTAATGTGTCGCGGCAGTGTTTGTATGCTTGTTGTCTTATAGTTTTATATTAATTATTGCATTTATCGGGAAAATTTCTTCTATAAAAATTGGTAAATGAATATGTTGGAGGAGCGGGTTGCACGTCGTGACAGAATTGATTGAAATGGATATATATTGGAGGATCTGGTTGCACGCCGCAACAGACTTATTAAAAAGTCAATATTGGAGGATCGGGTTGCACACCGCAACAGACTTATTAAAAAGTCAATATTGTGGGATCGGATTGCATGCCGCAACAGACTTATTAAAAAGTCAATATTGGAGGATCGGGTTGTACGCCGCAACAGACTTATTAAAAAGTCAATATTGGGGGATCGGATTGCACGCCGCAACATACTTATTTAAAAGTCTATATATATACTTGATTGAAATAAATACATGACAGACTTGATTAAAAGGAATATATTGGGAGAGCGGGTTGCACGCTGCAACATAATTAAATGTGAATATATTGTGACAGCGGGTTGCACGCTGCAACAACATTGGTTGAAATAATAATGGATTATGACTGCTGAGTTGGCTTCAATTATTATAAATGAGTTACCTGATTTATTTCTATTATTTGTTGTTGTTATCAATATTGCGTACAGGTTAATGTAAGTGAACCGCCTTAGCCTCGTCACCACTTCGTCGAGGTTAGGCTCAGCACTTACCAGTACATGGGGTCGGTTGTAATGATACTACACTCTGCACTTCTTGTGCAGATTTTGGAGTTTGTACCAGTGGCGTACCATAGACTTGCTCGGATTTCAGCTACCAGAGGAGACTTGAGGTATAACTGCATGGCGTCCGCAGTTCTGAAGTCCCCGTCTATTTTATTTTAGCTGTGTGTTTATTTCCAGACAGCTATATGTATTTAGACCTTTATTTGTATTTATTCTAGAAGCTCGTGCACTTGTGACACTAATTCTGGGATGGTATTTAGACACCGTTATTTATTTTGGATTATTTCACTATATTTCAAACTTTGCTTCTACTTTTGTTTCCTTGATTATTAATAATGTAGGGATTGTTTAAAAATTGGTTAATATTATTCTAACGTTGGCTTTCCTAGCAAGTGAAATGTTAGGCGCCATCACGGTCCGAAGGTGGAAATTTTGGGTCGTGACAGTTGGCCAAAATGTATCAAGATTTGTGGCAACATTATTGGTGGAGGAGAATGAAAAAGGATATAGTTGCACATGTAGCTCAGTGTCTGAATTGTCAGCAAGTTAAGTACGAGCATCAGAGACCTGGTGGCTTGCTTCACAAGTTAGAACTTCCTGAGTGGAAGTGGGAGCATATCACTATGGATTTTGTTGTTGGGCTCCCACTGACTCAGAGAAAATTTGACGCAGTTTGGGTCATTGTGGACAGGTTGACCAAGTCAGCCCATTTCATTCCAGTGGCAGTTACCTATTCTTCAGAGAGGTTAGCTGAAATTTACATTTGTGAGATTGTTCGCCTTCACGGTGTGCCCGTGTCTATTATTTCAGATCAAGGTATGCAATTTACTTCACATTTTTGGAGGGCTATACAGCGTGAGTTAGGCACGCGGGTGGAGTTTAGTATAACATTTCATCCACAGACAGACGGACAATTAGAGCGCACTATTCAGATATTGGAAGATATGCTTCGCGCTTGTGTTATAGACTTTGGAGGTTCTTGGATCATTTCTTACCACTTGCGAAGTTTGCTTATAATAATAGCTACCAGTCGAGCACTCAGATGGCTACATATGAGGCATTATACGGAAGGCGATGCCGATCGCCAGTTGGTTGGTTTGAACCGGGAGAGGCTCGGTTATTGGGTACCGATTTGGTACAAGATACCTTGGATAAGGTCAAGATTATTCAGGATTGACTTCGCACAGCTCAGTCTAGGCAAAAGAGTTATGCCGACCGTAAAGTTCTTGATATTGCATTCATGGTTGGAGAACGAATATTGCTTCGGGTTTCACCTATGAAAGGTGTAATGAGGTTTGGAAAGAAGGGAAAGTTGAGCCCTAGGTATATCAGACCCTTTGAAATTCTTGAAAGGGTGGATGAAGCAGCCTACAGGCTTGCATTACCACCTAGTTTATCAGCGGTTCATCCGGTGTTCCATGTGTCTATGCTCCGGAAATATCATGGTGATCCGTCCCATGTGTTAGATTTCAGCTCAGTCCAAATGGACAAAGATTTAACTTACGAGGAGGAGCCGGTGGCTATTCTAGACCGGCAAGTCCAACAGTTGAGGTCAAAGAGTTATCCTTCAGTTCGGGTGCAATGGAGAGGTCAGCCGGTAGAGGCATCTACCTGGGAGTCCGAGTCGGACATGCGAAGTAAATATCCACACTTATTCACCAGCTCAGGTACTTTTTTTTCTAACTCCGTTCGAGGACGGACGGTTGTTTTAGAGGTGGAGAATGTGATGGCCTAAAATGTTATCTTTAAATTTAATAAGTAATTCTATGTTTTAAGACCTCTAAAAGCACCATTTATCATTCCTCGACTTGCGTGCACAGTCCGTACAATTTTTCGGAAAGTTTTTATGTGAAAAATGGATTAAAATGTGAAATAGAGCTTTAAAACTCAACTAAGTTGACTTTGGTCAATATTTTGAGCAAACAGACTCGGATCAGTGCTTTGAGAATTTCGGTAGGTCCGTATCGTGATACGGGACTTGGACATATTCCCGAAATCGAATTACGAGGTCCCTAGCCCGAGATATGAAATTTTGATGAAAAATTAAAAGCTTGAAAGCTTAATGATTTCTAAGAAATTACTGATGTTGGATTTATTGACCTCGGGTCTGTATTTTGGTTCCAGAGTCCGGTATAGGTCCACTATAATATTTATGACTTGTCTGCCGAATTTAGTGAGAATCGGAGTTGATTTGACGTGATTCGGACGTCCGGTTGTAAATATATAAGTTTTAAAGTTTTCTTGAAAACTTCCTTTGATTTGGTGTTCGATTCGTAGTTCTAGGTGTTATTTTGGCGATTTGATCGTGCAAGCAAGTTCGTATGATATTTTAGGACTTGTGTGCATGTTTGGTTTGGAGCCCCGAGGGCTCGGGTGAGTTTCGGATAGGCTACAGAATGTTTGGACTTTGAAAATCTGGTATTTTGCTGCAGCAGGTGTTCTGGCATGTCCTTCTTCGCGTTCGCGAAAGTACTCTCGCGAACGCGAAGAGTAAACTGGCAGCTGAAGTTTTCTTCTTCGTGAACGCGAAGGCTTGGTCTCGAACACGAAGTGATGGGGGCATTACCCTTCGCGAATGCGACCAGCTCCTCGCGAACGCGTAGTGTTAGGCACACCTGGGGGAGAGTTGATCATTCCTTCATCGCGAACGCGAGCAATGTCTCGTGAACGTGAAGGCCAGGGGGGAAGCCTTCGCGAATGCGAAGGAGAACTCGCGAACGCGAAAGCCAGGGGTGCTACTCATCGCGAATGCCAAGAAGGCCTGACCCCTGTGACTTAAAACAGAACCAAAACGGGATTTTTCCCATTTTTCACAAACCCTCAATTATAACTCGGCTTAGGGGCGATTTCGAAGGAGTTTTTCACGATTTCGAACTGGGTAAGTGTTCTTTATCATATAGTGATTGTATTTCATAAATCTAAGCCTATATTCATCATTTATTTCTGATTTAAATGGAAGAAATTGGAATTTTTGTAAACCTTTCCAAAAACGAAAAATTTAGATTTGAAGGTCCATTTGATATCGGAATTGGACAAATTTTGTATGGTTGAACTCTTATCAGAATGGGTGTTCGGATTTTGCGAGTTTTTTCGGGATTTGAGACGTGTGTCCCACTGTCAAATATTTTAATGAATTTCAGATTTTTATCTGAAAAATTTGTAAATTCATATGGAATTAATTCCTTTGATTCATATTGAATATATCAAATTGTTTGGGAATAGATTTGAAGCTTTCGGAGGAAAATTTAAAAGGAGAAGTTGTGGTTGAATAATTGATTGGAATTTGCAAAGCGAGGTAAGTGTCGGGATTAACCTTGACTTGAGGGAATGGAACCCTTAAATTATTTGTTATGTGAATTGAATGTGAACGACGTATAGGCGAGGTGACGAGTGTCTATACGTCGTCAAATTAATTGTTTGCCTGCTTACTTGAAAAATCATAAATTATTTTTAATCATAAATTAATTATTATAATAATTGTTTCTCTCTTATTCTTTGTCACATATTAATTCTTGAATTCCCGCATTAATTGTTACATGCTATTTGAATTATGTGTTTTAATTGTTATTTGACATTTAGCATATTAAATATTAAACTGCCTATTTTCTCCCTGATTTTTATAATAATTTGCTATTTGTCATTGTTTGTTTCATAATTATTGTATGCTTGTTGTCTTATAGTTTTATATTAATTATTGCATTTATCGGGAAAATTTCTTCTATAAGAATTGGTAAATGAATTTGTTGGAGGAGCGGGTTGCACGCCGCAACAGAATTGATTGAAATGGATATATATTGGAGGATCAGGTTGCACGCCGCAACAGACTTATTAAAAAGTCAATATTGGAGGATCGGGTTGCACGCCGCAACAGACTTATTAAAAAGTCAATATTGGGGGATCAGGTTGCACGCCGCAACAGACTTATTAAAAAGTCAATATCGGAGGATCGGGTCACGCCGCAACAGACTTATTAAAAAGTCAATATTGGAGGATCAGGTTACACGCCGCAACAGACTTATTAAAAAGTCAATATTGGGGGATCGTATTGCACGCCGCAACAGACTTATTTAAAAGTCTATATATATACTTGATTGAAATAAATACATGACAGACTTGATTAAAAGGAATATATTGGGATAGCGGGTTACACGCTGCAACAGAATTGAATGTGAATATTTTGTGAGAGCGGGTTGCACACTGCAACAACATTGGTTGAAAAAATAATGGATTATGACTGCTGAGTTGGCTTCAATTATTATAAATAGACTTGCTGCGGATTTCAGCTATCAGAGGAGACTTGAGGAATAACTGCATGGCGTCTGCAGTTCTGAAGTCCCCGTCTATTTTATTTTAGCTGTGTGTTTATTTCCAGACAGCTATATGTATTTAGACCTTTATTTGTATTTATTCTAGAAGCTCGTGCACTTGTGACACTAATTCTGGTATGGTATTTAGACACCGTTATTTATTTTGGATTATTTCACTATATTTCAAACTTTGCTTCTACTTTTGTTTCCTTGATTATTAATAATGTAGGGATTGTTTAAAAATTGGTTAATATTATTCTAACGTTGGCTTGCCTAGCAAGTGAAATGTTAGGCACCATCACGGTCCGAAGGTGGGAATATCGGGTCGTGACAGTGGCACTTCAGAACTGCGGACGCCATGCAATTAAACCTCAAGTCTCCTCTAGTAGCTGAAATCCGAGCTAGTCTATGGTACGCCGCTGGGACCAACTCCAAAATCTGCACAAGAAGTGCAGAGTGTAGTATCAGTACAACCGACCCCATGTACTGGTAAGTGCTAAGCCTAACCTCGACGAAGTAGTGACGAGGCTAAGGCGGTTCACTTACATTAACCTGTACACAATATTGATAACAACAAAAAATAATAGAAATAAATCAGGTAACTCATTTATAATAATTGAAGCCAACTCAGCAGTCATAATCCATTATTATTTCAACCAATGTTGTTGCAGCATGCAACCCGCTCTCATAATATATTCACATTTAATCAAGTCTGTCATGTATTTATTTCAATCAAGTATATATATAGACTTTTAAATAAGTCTGTCGCGGCGTGCAATTCGATCCCCCAATATTGACTTTTTAATAAGTCTGTTGCGGCATGCAACCCGATCCTCCAATATTGACTTTTTAATAAGTCTGTTGCGGCATGCAACCTGATCCTCCAATATTGATTTTTTAATAAGTCTGTTGCGGCGTGCAACCCGATCCCCCAATATATATCCATTTCAATCAATTCCGTTGCGGCGTGCAACCCGCTCCTCCAATATATTCATTTACCAATTCTTATAGAAAAATTTTTTCCAATAAATGCAACAATTAATATAAAACTATAAGACAACAAGCATACAATAATTATGATTTAATTATGAAACAAACAATAACAAATAGCAAATTATTATAGAAATCAGGAAGAAAATAGGCAGTGTAATATTTAATATGCTAAATATCAAATAACAATTAAAACACATAATTCAAATAGCATGTAACAATTAATGCGGGAATTCAAGAATTAATATGTGACAAAGAATAAGAGAGAAATAATTATTATAATAATTAATTTATGATTAAAAATAATTTATAATTTTTCAAATAAGCAGGCAAACAATTAATTTGACGACGTATAGACACGCGTCACCTCGCCTATACGTCGTTCACATGCAATTCACATAACAAATAATTTAAGGGTTCTATTCTCTCAAGTGGGCTGCTCTGCTGGTAAACACCCTCCACTTCCAACCAAGAGGTTGTGAGTTCGAGTCACCCCAAGAGCAAGGTGGGGAGTTCTTGGATGGAAGGATGCCGAGGGTCATTTGGAAACAGCCTCTCTACCCCAGGGTAGAGGTAAGGTCTACGTACACACTACCCTCACCAGACCCCATTAGTGAGATTATACTGGGTTGTTGTTGTTGTTGTTGTTGTTGTTATTGTTGTTGTTGTATTCTCTCAAGTCAAGGTTAACCCGACACTTACCTCGCTTTGCAAATTCCAATCAATTATTCAACCACAGCTTTTCCTTTTAAATTTGCCTCCGAAAGCTTCAAATCTATTCACAAACAATTTGATATATTCAATATGAATCATAGAATTAATTCCATATGAATTAACAAATTTTCCGGATAAAAATTCGAAATTCATTAAAATATTCGGCAGTAGGACCCACGTCTCAAATCTCGAAAAAACTCACGAAATACGAACGCTCGTTCCTATACAAGTTCAACCATACAAAATTTGTCCAATTCTGATATCAAATGGACCTTCAAATCTTAATTTTTCGTTTTTGGAAAGTTTTACAAAAATTCCAATTTCTTCCATCTAAATCCGAAATAAATGATGAATATAGGCTTAGATTTATGAAATACAATCACTATATGATAAAGAACACTTACCCAGTTCAAAATCGTGAAAAACTCCTTTGAAATCGCCCCTAAGCCGAGTTATAATTGAGGGTTTGTGAAAAATGGGAAAAATCTTGTTTTGGTTCTGTTTTAAGTCACAGGGGTCAGGCCTTCTTCGCGTTCGTGAAGGGCCTGTCGCGTTCGCGATGAGTAACAGCCCGTGGCTTTCACTTTTGCGAGTTCTCCTTCACTTTCGTGAGGCATTGCTCGCGTTCGCGATGAAGGAATGATCAACCCTCCCCCAGGTGTGCCTAATACTACGCGTTCGCGAGGAGCTGGTCGCGTTCGCGAAGGGTAATGCTCCCATCGATTCGCGTTCATGACCAAGCCTTCGCATTCGCGAAGAAGAAAACTTCAGCTGCCCAGTTTACTCTTCGCGTTCACGAGAGTACCTTCGCGAATGCGAAGAAAGACATGCCAGAACACCTGCTGCAGCAAAATACCAGATTTTCAAAATCCAAAACATCCTGTAGCCTATCTGAAACTCACCCGAGCCCTCGAGGCTCCAAACCAAACATGCACACAAATCCTAAAATATCATACGAACTTGCTCCCGTGATCAAATCGCCAAAATAACACCTAGAACTATGAATCGGATACCAAATCAAAGGAAGTTTTCAAGAAAACTTTAAAACTTATATTTTTACAACCGGACGTCCGAATCACGTCAAATCAACTCTGATTCTCACCAAATTTGGCAGACAAGTCATAAATATTATATTGGACCTATACCGGGCTCTGAAACCAAAATACGGACCCGAGGTCAATAAATTCAACATCAGTAATTTCTTAGAAATCATTAAGCTTTCAAGCTTTTAAGTTTTTATCAAAATTCCATATCTCGGGCTAGGGACCTCGAAATTCGATTCCGGGCATACGCCCAAGTCCCAAATCACGATACGGACCTACTAAAATTGTCACGACCCAAATTTTTCCACCGACGAAACCGTGATGGCGTCTAACATTTCACTTACTAGGCAAGCCAATGTTAGAGAATCATTTACCAAATCCTTATTTCCGTTCAATAATTAGAAATAATTAACTACGATGAAATATAACAAGTGCGGAATATCATAAATCTGTATTAACTACTACCACCCGGATCTGGAGTCACAATTCACGAGCATTCTAGAACTTACTACAAGTAATAGTCTGAAAGAAATACAACTGTCTAAATGAAGGAAAATAGTAGGACATAAAAAGATAGACGGGGACTTCAAGGTCTGTGAACGCCGACAGATCTACCTTGAGTCTCCGGACAGCGGACCAATAGCAAATCTCGATCAATCTGAGTCGGTATCAAAATCTGCACAGAAAGTGCAGAGTGCAGCATCAGTATAACCGACCCCATGTACTGGTAAGTGTCGAGCCTAACCTCGACGAAGTAGTGACGAGGCTAAGGCAAGGCACATACAATCAACCTGTACAATTTAACAGTGTATACGCAAATAACAGGAATGAAGAACTAAACAGGAAATGTCGGGAGGGGAGACTACTGAGGGGAATACAAGATAAAGAACTACAACAGAATGATCACCGGAGCAGTTAATATACCATGAATCAACAGGAATAGTGAATACAGTAAAGAAGAATGCACGGCATCACCCTTCGTGCTTTTACTCTCAATCTCACCATAAAATTAATAGAAACGGCACGGCATCACCCTTCGTGCTTTTACTCTCATATCATGGCACGGCATCACCCTTCGTGCATTAACACTCACAATATGGCATGACATCACCCTTCGTGCATTAACACTCACAATATGGCACGGCATCACCCTTCGTGCATTAACACTCTCCCTTACTATAATGCAATGCATAAATAACAACAGGGAGATAGAATAACAAGTACAAACCTTACTTCCACATTTGGTTCCATAATATTAATCTTAACTTTGAAATAAAAACTCAATTATTACCAGAAAATTCCGTAAACATGATAAGAACGATAATTTGAATAACACTAGTATAACACGTAGCAATTTGGCATAGGAATGAGACAATATCAGAAAAATATAGAAACATGGAAAAATAGGTAGATTGGCAGCGCGTAGGTACTCGTCACCTCACATATACGCCGCTTACATGAATTTCACTTAGAAAATAATCTAAGGTTCCTAATTCCCTCAAGTCAGGGTTAGACACAACACTTACCTCGCTCCGAAGGCTACTTAATTCTCAATTACAACTTTTTCTTTGGAATTCACCTCCAAAACACTCGTATCTATTCAAAAATGACTCAATAATATCAAATATTTCTAAAAGAAGCAATTATATTGCATAAATTAAATTTCTCAAATTTTCCTCCAAAAAGTCAAAAAATCGACCCCAGGCCCCCTTGGTCAAAACCTGAGGTTCGGGCCAAAATTCTTTTTACCCATTCACCCCCGAGCCCGAATATGTAATTAGTTTTGGAATCCGACCTCAAATTGAGGTCTAACTCCCCAAATTCCCGAAATCCCTATTTTCTACCCTAACCCTTAATTCTACCATGAAAACTCTAGGTTTTAGGCTGAAAATTTAAAAAATGTAATGGGTAACTGAAAGAAAATGGTTTAGAATCACTTACCAACAATTTGGGGAAGGAATGACTCTTGAAAAATCGCCCCTCACCATTTAGTTTTTGAGAAAAATGAGTTTTTTGGAAAAAATTCCGTTTTGGATTCTGTTAAGTGCTAGGCGATAGTGTTCATCGTGTTCGCGAGAGCACTGTCGCATTCACAAAGAATACTGGCTGCCAAGCCTTCGCGTTCGCGATGATCACTCCCCTCTGGCCTTCGCGTTCGCGAGGAATGGCTCACGTTCGCACTGAAGGAACGACCCCCCCCCCCCAGGTCCCCACATGCTTCGCGTTCGCGTTGAACCGGTCGCGTTCGCGAAGGGTAAATCCCCCATCACTTTGCGTTCGCGACCAGGCCTTCACGTTCGCGAATAAGAAGTCTCAGCCTCATCAGATTACTCTTCGCGTTCGCGAGAGGACCTTCGCGAACGCGAAGAAGGATATGACAGACACCAGAATATGCAGAAACTAGATTTTTCCCAAGTCCAAAACATCCCGTGGCCTATCCGAAACTCACCCGAGCCCTCGGGGCTCCAAACCAAACATGCACACAAGTTTAAAAACATCATACGAACTTGCTCGCACGATCAAATCGTCAAAATAACACCTAGAACTCTAAATTTAGCACCAAATCAAATGAAATTCTCAAGAACACTTTAAAACTTCTAATTTCTCAATTGGACGTCCGAATCACGTCAAATCAACTCCATTTCTCACCAAATTTCACAGACATATCTTAAATATTATAATGAACCTGTACCGGGCTCCGGAACCAAAATACGGAACCGGTACTAACAATGCCAAACATCAATCAATTCTTAAAAACAATTAATTTTCAAACTTTTAATTTTCATCAAAAATTCATAACTTGAGCTAGGGACCTCCGAATTCGATTCCGGGCATACGCTCAGGTCCCATAATTCGATACGGACCTACCGGGACCGTCAAATCACGGATCCAATCCCTTTTACCAAAAATGTTGACCGAAGTCAACTAAAATCAACTTTTAAGACAAAAATTCTTATTTTCATCAGTTTTCAACATAAAAACTTTCCGGAAACCTGCCCGGACTGCGCACGCAAATTGAGGAGGGTAAAAATGAGATTTTTAAGGCTTAAGAGTGCAGATTCGAGTTCTAAAACATAAGATAACCTTTTGGGTCATCACATTTTTCACCTCTAAAACAACCGTTCGTCCTCGAATGGACATAGAAAAATACCTAGGCTGGTGAAAGGTGGGGATATTTACTTCGCATATGGGACTCGGACTCCCAAGTAGCTGCCTCAATAAGCTGACCTCTCCACTGCACTCGAACTGAAGGGTAACTCTTTGACCTCAACTGACGAACCTGTCGGTCTAGAATGGCCACCGGCTCCTCCTCGTAAGTCAAATCCTTGTCCAACTAGACAGAGCTGAAATCTAACACGTGGGATGGGTCACCATGATATTTCCGGAGCATAGACACATGGAATACCGGATGAACTGAGGATAACCCTGGAGGCAACGCAATTCTATAAGCTACCTCCCCCACTCTCTCGAGGATCTCAAATGGCCCGCTATACCTAGGGCTCAACTTGCCCTTCTTCCCAAATCTCATAACACCCTTCATGGGCGATACCCGAAGCAATATTCTTTATCCAACCATGAATTCAATATCACGAACTTTACGGTCAGCATAACTCTTTTGCCTGGACTGAGCTGCACGAAGTCGATCCTGTATAATCTTGACCTTGTCCAAGGCCTCCTGAACTAAATCTGTACCCAATAACCGAGCCTCCCCCGGTTCGAACCACCCAACTGGCGACCTGCACCGTCTACCATATAATGCCTCATATGGAGCCATCTGAATGCTCGACTGGTAGCTGTTATTGTAGGAAAACTCCGCTAACGGCAAAAACTGATCCCAAGAACCTCCAAAGTCAATAACACAGGCACGAAGCATATCCTCCAAGATCTGAATAGTACGCTCGGACTGCCCATCCGTCTGAGGATGAAATGTTGTGCTCAACTCAACCCGCGTACCCAACTCACGCTGAACTGCCCTCCAAAAGTGCGAGGTAAACTGCGTACCTCGATCAAAAATGATAGACACGGGCACACCGTGAAGACGGACAATCTCACGAATATAAATCTCTGCCAACCACTCCGAGGAATAAGTGACTGCCATAGGAATGAAATGCGTGTCCACAATGACCCAAACTGCATCGAACTTCCTCTGAATCCGTGGGAGTCCAACAATAAAGTTCATAGTGATACTCTCCCACTTTCACTCAGGAATATCTAACCTCTGAAGTAAACCACCAGGTCTCTGATGCTCACACTTTACCTGCTGGCAATTTAGGCACCGAGCTACATAGACAACTATGTCCTTCTTCATTCGCCTCCACCAATAATGCTGCCTCAAGTCCTGATACATCTTGGCGGCGCCCAGATGAATAGAATACCGGGAACTGTGGGACTCCTCAAGGATCAACTCACGAAGTCCATCCACATTAGGCACACAAATACGACCCTGCATCCTCAAAACTCTGTCATCTCCAATAGTAACCTTCTTGGCACCACCGTGTCATACTGTGTCCCTAAGGACAAGTAAATGAGGATCGTTATCCTACCGATCTCTGATGCGCTCAAATAAAGAAGACCGAGCAATTGTATAAGCTAGAACACGACTAGGTTTAGAAACATCTAACCTCACGAACTGGTTGGCCAAGGCCTGAACATCTAATGCAAGTGGTCTCTCACCAACTGGAATATATGCAAGGCTACCCATACTGACTGACTTTCTATTCAAAGCATCGGCCACCACATTGGCCTTCCCGAGATGATACAATATGGTAATATCATAGTCTTTCAATAGCTCCAACCACCTCCTCTGCCTCAAATTGAGTTCCTTCTGCTTGAACAAATACTGCAAGCTCCGATGATCAGTGAATATCTCACATGGCACGCCATAAAGATAGTGCCTCCAAATCTTCAGTGCGTGAACGATGGCTGCTAGCTCTAGATCATGAACAGGGTAATTCTTCTCGTGAACCTTCAGCTGCCGTGAAGCATATGCAATAACCTTGCCACCCTGCATCAATATCGCACCTAGACCAATATGAGATGCA